>NW_012267580.1:22663-23268 GCF_000151885.1 Dipodomys ordii | reverse complement strand
AGATCTGCGGTTTCTCTGTTGAGTTTTTGCCGAGTTGATCTATCTAGTGGGGAGAGTGGTGTGTTAAAATCCCCAACAATTAATGTCTTTGGATCCATGTGGGATTTGAGGGAAAGTAGTGTTTCTTGGGTGCTCCATTGTTTGGCGAATAGATATTTAGAATTGTAATATCCTCCTGAATGAGAGATCCCTTAATTAGTATGTAGCGGCCTTCTTTATCTCTTCTCAAAAATTTTAATTTGAAATCTATTTTATCTGATATTATGATTGCAACTCCCCCCTGTTTATGGGGGCCGCTTGCTTGGTAGATTTTGTTCCAGCCTTTAACATTGAAAATTTGTTTGTTTTTACAGGCAAGATGTGACTCCTGAAGGCAGCAGATAGAAGGATCTTGTTTTTTTAATCCAACTAGACAGTCTATGTCACTTAATTGGAGAGTTAAGTTCGTTAATGTTAAGAGATAGGACTGAGAGGTATTTGGGAATTCCTGCCATGTTATCCACCTTCTTAGGGGCTGCGAAAACTGGGTTCTTCCTATGGTTCTTGGATTCTCAGTTTGGGTGCAGTTTCTTGGCCTTTATTGTGGTCTTGTTGGTTTTCTATGT
>NW_012267580.1:6402-21513 GCF_000151885.1 Dipodomys ordii | reverse complement strand
TGACTTCCTTCAGCTCTTTGTTAATGGATTCCATGAATGCCTTTAGTGATCTTTGTGTATTCTCATCCTGCTCTCTTAATTCCTGTATTACTCTTTGTAGTTCTCTTTGAGTGTCCTCAGCCTGCTCACGCCATTCCTGCCTTTCTCTTTGAGTATTCTCAAGCTGCTCACGCAAATCGTGTATCAGTTTTTGAGTAGCTTCCTCATGCTCATGATATTCCTGTATAAACCTTTGGATTGCCTCCTCTCTCTCCCTATCACGCTTATACAGAGTCCTTTGTATGTTTTCAATCTTTTCATTTATCATGTTTGCCAGCAGTGTTTGTAGAGCTATTTGGGAACTCTCCTCTGGATTATTCATTATCTGTTCTGTCCCTTGATTATCATGAGTGGGAGTTGAGATACCCGGACTTGCCATTTTTCTTGTGTTTTTCTGGCTTACTCTGCCCATTTGGGGTGAAAATAACACCAGTTTTGTGCTAGAACTCTATCTTAGGACAAGCATCAACCAAAGTCTGTATTTGCACAGTCAATAGTCTGCAGATACAATCTAGTTCAACAGATACATCTATTCAACATCAAACAACTATATATTAATAGGCTATGAACCTCAAAGAAGAATTTGGTAAACCAGAAATTATTAGGTTTAGGAAGAGCTGTGGGTAAAAAATAGGAATAGAGTGATGTAGGAAGGCACAGGGAGTGTTAATTAAGTCCTAATCTCCAAGCAGGAAATAGGTTTGATAGGATGAAAGTAGAGAGAGAGAAAAAAAAGAAGAAAGAGAAAGGGAACAAAAAGCGACCAGAAAAAATAGAAAGGTAAAAATTACAAATATTATACAGAACGAAAACAAACTATTCAGAGAAGAACGTGAATATAATGAGAGAAGGGGAGGGGTGTAAAGGAGATGTGAAAAACTTAAAAATAAAAATACTTAAAATATTATATAGGTATAAAGAGGTAGTACTGCTATTAAGGAATTTAAGTCTAAGAGGTTTTGAATTGAGTAATAAATTTGTGGATTAAGTGTGTACACAATGGGGGATAAGGTCTAATGGTCGACTATGGGTTTATCTGAGGATGTGTAGAACAACAATTAAGTCACATAAAGAAGAACGAAAGAGAAGAAAAGGTGAAAAGTATAAGAAAGAAAGAAAAAAAGATCAGAAGTTCAGTAGAGCTAAACAAAAAACAAAAACAAAACAAAAAGAAAAAACAAAAAAAGAAAGAAAAACGCACAGCCACCTATACCCCTAAAATAAAATTCTAAGAGGAAAAAGAAAATTACTAGAAAACAATTTTTTTCAAAAAAGGTAAAAAAGATTAAAAAAATTTTTAGAAAAAAAATTTTTTTATAAAAGGTACAAAAAAGAAAAAAAAAGTTCTTTGATTTTTTGGGGAGGGGTGGGAAAAATCCTGTATCTCCCTTGTGTCCTTAACCAGCCTCTTGTTGGAATCTCTGGTATGCTTGTGTTCCTGTGGCTTCGTTGGTTTCTTAAGTCAGTTTGTTTGAACAGGCAGAAAAATGCTCTGCTTTCCCCAATGTTTTGTGATCCTCCTCCCAGGTTAGTTCAATGGGAGGCAGATTTGCTTTGAGTATCACAAAAGCGGGAGTTGGCTTTTTCCTCGAGTTTGGAGATGCTGTGATTAGGCTAGGTTCTAGGTAGAGTTGAGGCCTTTCAGCAAACAGTAGCTTTTCCCAGGGGGCTGGTTTGTGAGAAACTCTCAGAGCCCGGCCTGGAGACACTCTCAGGGATTCTGTTTACTGAATTTCAATTGATTGTCAAGGCTGCTAAAGGGAGGGGCAGCCTCTGGCTCTGATTACCCGGTGAAGAAAGCCACTCCTGGGACTAGCGCCCGGCTGGGTGACTTTTCCCTGGGTGGAGCTGAGTCTGGCAGGTCAAGTTAGGTTCTTGTGACCTGCTAAATGACTCTAGATTACTTCCAAGGCCTGAGTTGGAGCTAGGCCGAGCTTTGTCGGTATCCAAGATGGAGATCTCCGGTACTGGGTGGGGGGAGGAGTGGCCTTCCCTCCTCTGCTCCCTGAGAAGGAGTGAGGACGTTAGACTTCTACTCACGCTGAGTCTTGGTTCCTGGGTCGTCTCTGGTCTGTGAACTGCAGGATGATGTCTGCTCCTTGTCGGTTCTTGCTGGTGTTGAGTAGAATCTCTTCGCCCGCCAAGTCTGGCTCCTTGGTCCTGGACTCTCTCTGTTTCAGGTATGGCGGTATGACCGCCGCCGCCACCGCTGCCGCCATGGTGGCGGTGGCTGGCAAGTGCTCAGAGCTGTCTCCTTGACTGTATTTTCCCTCTCTGGCCTAACTCTCTGTCCTGTGAAGGCACACTTGGTGTGGTTCTGTGGCTTAGGACTGTTCACTGGAACTCTAAAACTGCTTTCTATGCCAGAGTTTGTTTAGTCTCCAGCTTCTCCTCCGCCATCTTCCCAGAACCTCCGTTCCCTTCTTTCTTTATTCTTAACTCAGCACCTCCTACCTACAGGCCTCTTCTTTCCACCCCACCAGTGAGCAGATCCCCACCTCCTTTAGGGACCAGAATCTCTTTCCTCCCTTCCACCTCTCTGTTCTAGTTGTGATAGACCTCCATCTTCAACAGGCCTATCTCACCCCATACAAGGATAGCTAGTCATGATCCTTGCATGTGTCAAACCGATACTGTGTAGCTCCAGAGGGACACCATACTACAAAAGCACAACTCCTTGGCTGAAATTCTCCATCAGATTCCTTGGATGAAACGCCCCACCCTAATTTGTGCCACAGTGTGTAAACATGTAAACAGGTACCACAGCATTACAAGTGGTCACCAAACTTAGTGACATACCATGGAGACAAATACTGCTCATAAGGACCAGACATGCCAGCAATCCAAGCCCATTCCAGAAACAAACCGTTGCCCGAGGAAGTAAGGAGTACCTAGGAAACATACCCCACATCCCTTACCTATAGCCCTGAATCCCTCAATATTTCATCTCATTCTGAGCCATGCTGAAACCTTCTAACTATTCCAGGAGGTTTCAGATCCTGAATTGAAAACTACTTGTCAGAATCCCCATTTAAATCTCACATTCAAAAAAACCTGTCTCACTGAATAGATGAAAAATAGGACCCAGCAGATCACAGCTTTGCCGAAGCACCGCAGCACAGGTGTGCCCACACTTCTTCTCTCCTCGGTTGCCTGGTCCTCTAAGGATGAGGGACGGCAGTCCCACCACCATCACTCCTGCTCCTTCTTGCTGCCAAGGCTCTGTGGACCCATCTATCCCAAACCCCCAGCTGGAGCTCTGGCTGCCGGCACCTCAAACCCTCATCCTCAACACTCAGGCAGGAGGCTCTGCTCTGGCAGCCCTCCTAGGATGATCCCTGAACTCTCTGCCTCAGCTCAAGCACACTAGTACCCAACAGTCACAATCATGATCATCATCAGCATTCTCAGCGTCATCACCATCAGCAAAGGCTGCTTGTCAGCCTGGGGCTCAAGTTGTAAGTGCTGGACTTCAGTGGCAATGGCTCATGGACTACTGGCACCACCTGACTGGAACCCCGGGCACTCCAGGCGTGGAAGGACACTCGCACACATGCATGCACTCAGCACACCTGCTCTCCAACCTCACACCTTCCCAAATGAATATGACCACGTATGCACACAGAAGCTCCCACGGGCAACGACACGCACACACTCACACGCACAACACACTTTTAGAACAGAGACTGTCACTCCCACTCAATACACCTGCCTAGCCCCCGCAGACTTCCATTCAGGTACAAGTACACACACACACACACTCACACACATGCACATACGCATGCACGCATGCACGCACACGCTCGCGCTTTTGCAGAAAGACACATCCAAGGACCCCAGACACGCTGGTGAAGATGGTGCACAGAAAGAAATCCTATGGCATAGGATTTGTTGTTGTCTGGTCTAGGAGGTCTGGGCGTGGAGTGGGTGTGGCTTAGGGGTGGAGTACCTGGTTTTCTTTGGTTGACTGGGCATTGCTGTGTACACCTGCATTCTCCATTGGAATCTTCTCCCCTGTGCAATGGCCTGCAAGGGACCTGTGGAGCAATTGGCACTTTGAGGGTACTCTTTTGCTTTCTTTCCTCTCACAGGCCTGCTAGGCCCCCTCTGGTGTATCCACTTTGGCCTTCCCATCCACCTCTCCTATCTCGTGGCCAGTGCTGTGTAGTTTCCTCATGCCTGAGATACTTCTTTCTCCACTTCCCCACTCTTTTTAAAAAAAAATATTTTGTAACCCTCCATTTTTTTGAACATCTGATCTCTCACCTCCTAATCACTGTCCTCTCTCCTCTTTGTCTGGTTCAGTGCATCCATACTCCCTGAGGCCTTCTCATTCTCTTCTGCCTCATGCTCTCAGTTTACCTCTTTCTCTTTCTGTGAAGGTATATCCACCATCTCCTCCACACGACCCTCTCGTCAACTCATGTCCTCTCCAGAACCTAACCCTCCCTTTCTTAGCCTTTTTTGTTCTTTATTTCCCAGACCTCAATTTCTTCTCTCCCTTTACACTCTTAAGCACTTTCTCCACTAACATACACATTTTTCCCTTTAAGATGTTCTTTCCGTTCATTTTTATCAATTCCCCAACTCCTGCCCACAGGCCTCTTCTTTCCTCCCCTGCAGTTAACAGATTCTTGCTTCCTTTTGAACCTTGGACCCCTTTCTTCCCTTCTGCCTCTTGTTCTTTTTATTGCATCCCCTCTCTCTGCCATGTGCTTTATCATCTTACATTGCATATGCTATGCCAGGCCTTGTCCCTGCTCCTGTGAATCGCAGCTGGATTCCTCTTGAGGCTAATTGTACTGTGCATGGTCTAGTCCTTTGTTGTCATGCACCCCACAGCTCAAATCAAGTGCTCTTCCACTTGAGTCACAGTACCACTTCCATTTTTCTGGTGGTTAATTGGAGATGAGTCTGACAGATTTTTCTTCCTGGGCTGGACTTTCCTGTTAGAGCTGGCTTTCAACCACAATCCTCAGATCTCAGAGTAGCTAGAGTTACAGACAAGAGCCTCCAGTGCCCAACTTGTGGTAGGATTTTTTTTTACGGGACAAATAGTATCCCCACATCCATTCTTTGTCCACACAAATAGCATACATTCTCTCCCACATTTCATCTTCTTTGAGAAGCTTCCTGTCCCTAAAAGGCACCCCCTACCTTTGAACTGGGCTTCTGGTGCCAGTGGCTCACACAGGTCCTTCTAAAGTCTCAGGCAGGAGGCTCTGGTCTGACAGCCTTGGTTAGGATGAACCCGGATTTCTCTACCTCAGCAAAAGCACCATACTCCATAATCATATTCATCATCATCATCATCATGGTCATTGGCATCACCTTCTTGTAAACCTAGGCTCAAGAGGTAAGCATTAGCTTTCATCAGATGAAGCCAAACAACCACATCCATGTGAATTGGAGCCCCAGGACCTACAGGCATGCTAGAACACATGCATATACTCAGAAAACACACTTTCACTCCCTCCTTCATACCCACTTGCATACACCCACACATACATATGCAGTCTGACACACGCAAACACAAATATACACTCAGAACATGCAGTGCTATTCCCACACAACCCACATGCATAGATTCCAAGATAAACACAGGCTTCCACACAGACACACACACACACACACACACACACACACACACACTCACACTCACACATGCACATGATGGCTAGGATGGTGCCCAGAAGCTCCTGGGTCATAGGTTATGGTTGTCATGTTTCCTTGGTCTTTTAATGGAGTAGCTTTGCCGTAGGTGCTGAGCCCCTTGTATCCTCAAGCTGACTTGGCTGTTATGTCTCTACCTTTGGTCTTCATTGTTCTCTTTTCCTCAAGCAATGCCCATCAAGGGTCCTATCTATTAAACTTCTCTTGGCTGTGAATTAAGTAAACTGTATCTAAATATCATGTCTTGTTCTCACAGCCATTCTTGTGCCTGGATGATTGGGGATTTTCACCCAGTTTCAAAAACCTAGAGGTGATACAAATGATTATTTGAATTACAGATTGTTATCTCCAGGAGAGCTAGGAGAACTCTGCTTCAGAGAACAGGGAGAGGTTTTGCTGTTTAGCCCTAGAGAAGTTTTGCTCCAGAGAATGCTTTCCCTGACTGTTCCCTACCCCAAGCATGTGGGTTTTGTCTTGAAAAGTTTGATGCAATCTCAATTCTGGCTTCAGGTCTTTGAGACAGGAATCCACCTGCAGCTGCTGTCTCTCCAATAAAGACTTCCAATTAGACCTCTCCAGATGTGACTTCTCTGGTTCTCACCAAAAAAGTTTCTGTAGAATAGAGGAAAGAGGTCTCCTCACCTTCCCTTCTCTCTCTGGTTCTCAGTTTACCTCCTATTATTTTGGTTAAGATCCATGCACATTCTCTTTTGCCCTCTCCTCTCCTCATCTCACATCTTCAATGGCAGGTCATACCCCCATTAACATCACCTATCACCTCTTCAATTCTCAATCTGCTCTGTTCACCTACACACTTCAGCAATCTCACCATCACCAGTGTCACTTTCCTCTAAGCTGTTCTCTCCATTCTTTGTGGCTAATTCCCACACTCCTGCCCACAGTACTGTTCTTTCCTCTGCTGCAGTCATCAGATCCTTGCCTCTTTTTGGGCCCTTACGTTACTTCCCTCCTCATAAATCTTTCATGGAAAGGTGTGGATCTTTGCCCTGACTACCTTGACCATTCAGCTTTCCAGAAGCTTCTGATCCCCAAATGTTACCCCTGCCTGTAATCCCAGCTTCCATTCTTACCATCAACAAGAGTTGTCATGGTGACCAGCTCAACATCAGGACCTACATGTTCAATGGATCACAGAAAAGCTGCTGGTCAGTGGCAACCATTGCATTGGTATCTATGGTCAGGGTGAGCCAAGCCAGCAAATGCCCATGCTTCACACTATGTCGTGACTTCTGGGCCGTGATCAGTATCAAATACAGCTGAGAAGCCAGGAGCCAGTGGCATACTCCTTTCATCCTAAAGACTCATGCAGGAGGTTCTGGTTTGACAGCCCAGGTAGGATGGTCTGTGATCTCTTTACCCCTGCTAAAACACACTAGAAACCAACCATCACATTCAATATTGTCATCATCACCATCATCAACGGCTGCTTGTTGACCTAGGGCTCAAGTGGTAAGTGGTGGTGAATTAAACTAAAGGACAGCATCTGAGACCTAATAGAAGCCTCAGGACTTGGAGGCCTATAAGAGAACACACACACACACACACACACACACACACACACACACACACTAAGACCACACAATATCACCACACACCCACATGCATAGACCCACACATACAGAATCCCACATAGGCAAACACACACATAGACACACTCAGAATACACACTAGCACTCCCATACAACCCACATGCATATATCCACACATGTATACAGACTCCCACATGGGCTAACACACAGACATAAACATACACAGAGTGGCTAGGGTGGCAGTTGTATCCCTACCTGTTGTTTCTGTTGGCCTGTTCTCCCCTGTGCAATGCCCACCAAAGGACCTTTCTAGAAAATTGCATGTGGAGGAAATGAGCCTAGGGTCATATGAGAAGGCTGTAGGGTCTCCAAGAGAGGTTGGGTTAGTGCCAGTACCCCAGCCTGGGTATTCTGTAAAGTAGAGGTTCACCACATGGCTGGTAAGCTCGCTACACTGCAGATAGGAGGGAGGACTGTGTCCAGATAGGAAGGAGGGCTATGTCCACACTTTAGTTTTCCCTCTTTCTACTCAGGCTTTGGGACTCCCTCCTGCTGCATCCACACCAGCCTTCTGGATCTCCTGTCCTGTCTCCGCAGCAAGTGCTTTCCTTTTAGGCCCTGTGCCTCACTTTTCCCCTCATAAATCCTGTCCCAACTGCCCCCACCATTAGGCTTCCCAAAATCTTCCTTTCCCCAACCCCCACATATGCTTGAGCGCCTAGCTTCCATTCTTGTCAACAGCAGCTGTCATGGTGACATGACAGCTGTCACTCTCACACAACCCACATGCATAGACCCACACATACACACAGACTCCCGCACAAGCTAACACACATACTACACACACTCATGGTGGCTAGGGTGGTGTGGGAAAGTGTCTGGGGCATTCCACCCTATTGTGGTCATGGCCTGGTGTCTTGGAGTGTACTGGGCATGGCCTATGTGACAGAGCCCCTTGTATCATCCTGCTGATTTGGTGGTTGTGTCCCCACCTGTGGTCTCTATTGACTTGTTCTCCCTATGTAATGCCTACCAAGGGACTGTCTAGCAAACTACTCTTGGAGGAAATGAGTCCAGGGAAGTATGAGAAAGCAGCAGGATCTGGGAAGGAGGTTAGGTGAGTGCCTGTTCCCCATCCCAGGCATTCAGTAAAGTAGAAGTTCGCCACCTGGTTGGCAAGCTCACCCCTCTGCAGAGTGAGGGCTGTGTCCAAGAACACTTCAGCTTTCCCTCATTCTCAGAAGCCCTGGGGTCTCTCTTCGGCTGCATCCATCCTGGCCTTTCTGGCTTCCCCTCCTGTCTCCTGGCCAGTGCTTTCAGTTTTCCTCCCTGCTCAAACATCTTCATTCTCCACTTCCTCCCTCTTGTTTTTCTCTCCTAGCCCTACCTCTCCCTGGTGTTCTGCTTGTTGCCCTCCCAAGCGCTAGGCTTCCTGCCCCGTGTCTCCCTTCACCCCATCCCGGCTCACTTATCTCACCTTTCCTCCTCCCTCTGGTTTTCAGTTTACGTTCTATTCTTTTTAAAGATCCATCCACAATCTTCACTGCCCTCCCTTCTCTGCCCTCCTCACTAGCAGGTCACATCCCCCTTATCATCACCTACCATCTATTTTCAACTCTCAATTTGCTCTCTCCCTCTACATTCTTCAACACTTTTACCACCATCAAACACACAGATTCACTTTCCTCTGAGCTCTTTTCTCTTTTCTTTGTCCTCAACTCCCACCCTTCTCGTCACAGTCCACTTCTTTCCTCCCTTGCTGTCCGAAGACTCCTGCCTCCTTTAGGGACCTATTCCTCCCTTTCCTGCTTTTCATCTCCTTGTTCTGCTTATGACATCCCATCCATCTTCCTCCTGCCTATCCTTACTCTGCATAAGCTGTGCCATGCCTGGTCCCTGTGGGCCACGAACTGCCACTTGGTACTGCTGGAGATTCAAGGGACTGGGCTAGTGCTATTCCGTGCTAACATGCCTCCTCAATGTGCCTGTATGGGATGTGGCACGTGATGATACATGGGACCTTATGGTGATGGGGGAGGGGTGTTCCAGCATTCCAACCAGTTGTGACTTACTGTGGTGAAGCTGGATGCAGATCACAGGTCACCTCTGTCACCTTTCCTTACCTGCACTCAACACATACCTTCTTCTTTTGAGTCTCTTTGTCTCTGCCTCCCTTTTGCCTTTGTGTTCTGTTGTGACTTATTGTCTGTCTTATACCTATCATAACCTTCACCAGCCCAGTCTCTGGATTCCTTTGATCTGTTGGCAGTAGTCATAGTGAAACTCCATTTAGCTTTCTAAGATATTCCCTCCTTGACCATCCTGTTGGGGTACCTGGATATGATGCCTAATGGAATGATACATGACATGTCGTGGTACCCATGGCATGTTGTGTTGAACCTTGCTGTTTTTCTTCCATTTCTAATGGGCCTAACTTTCATGTGAAGGGATACATTGCTTATCATATCTTCATGATCCTACCCCCTCCCCCATCCCTTCATGGTCCTGTAGTATTTTTCTGGTCCTGGATCTGGCTTTGTATTGGCAAATAGACTCCCTACACTTATTTCCCACCTATCTAGACTGGACTGGTAGGGATTCATGTTTCCTTCCTCCATTTTTCAGAAGCTCCTGGCTCCATGCCACCATCCACCCTCCTCAGTTAAGGACTGCCTCTTACCATCATCATATGTCATGCTGACCAGCAGACAGTTAGGACCTAGCATGTCACAGGTTTATGGTAACCCTCACAACTTGTCCTCACTTTATTTTTCTGGTTAAATGAGTGATGGTTTATTTGGGAAATAAAGGAATACAACCTCGGAAGTCTAACACCACCACTTCTGGAAATAAGTTGACTTATAGTGACATCTAGCCCACCTTCATATCTCATTCAGAAGTCCCTAATTGTAGAATATACTGTACATTTTTTATTCTGCTCATTGTTAGAAGTGTTCCTTTGTTCCTTGCCATAACGGTCCTTTTATTTGGAGAGATGGCAAATGAATAATAGTTCATTTTCTCAAATATTTGCTTTCACTATTGGCACTGGATTCTATGAGTTAAATTTCTACTATCATATGGAGCAGGTGAGGAAGTTAAGGATGGTGGGGAAATGTCTTTATGGTAGATGGTGCTTCCCAGATTGGGGAGGTAGATAGGGCCACTCTCCAAATGAAACATTCCACTTCTTTAAAAAAATTAAGCTTTGTTCCTGAGTTAAGAGGAAATGGCTTTAGTTTTTCACCATTGAGTATAATGCTGGCTGTAGGTTTGTCATATACAGCCTTTATTGTATTGAGGAATGTTCCATGGTTTCCTAATTTTTCCAGAACCTTCATCATAAAGGGGTGTTGGATCTTGTCGAATGCTTTTTCTGCATCTATTGAGATAACCATGTGGTTCTTATCCTTGCTCCTGTTGATGTGATGAATTATATTTATTGATTTGTGTATATTGAACCAGCTTTGCATCCCTAAATAGGGGTACAGGTGGACCCATTGCAACAATGAGATGTACAAGTCATTATGTCAAAAATGAATTTTACAACTTTGGTGTGGAGGAGGGGGGAGGATTGGGTGGCGGGCAGGGGGAAGGATGGGAAGGGATGGGAAGGGGAAACAAAGAAATGTACTCATTATCTTGCCCATGTAATTGTAATGCCTCTGTACAGTATTCTCACAATAAAAAAATAAGCTTTGTTGAACACTGTTGACTTGTGGGTATATGGTAAACATATATGTTTTCCATTTGGAAGACAAAATCCTCAGTAGGAACATAGCTAAGGTACTTCACAGAGCGGGAAGTGAGTAGTATTTAAAACAGCAATATGCTCCTTAGAATCTGTGTAACAGTTTCCTGTCAACTGGATTAACAAATACAGTGGAGTCTCCATAAGCCCCCACTCAGGTTTCTACTGGCTCTTAGTACCAGGCTCAACTACTTAGAAACACAAGGCAACAACACTCCTAAGAAGGTCAAATTTCTTTATTTTCTGTTATAAATTCCCAGAGAACATCTCACTTGATAAGAAAACATGAGGGCTACTGTATTTTAGTGTAAAACACTGTGAATGATCTCAGCAGGTATGATATCAGAAGGGAGCCACAGGACTAGTGATCATCCTCACCCTCCCCTGAGAACATCAGAGTGTGACAAAGTATACCAGCCAAATATCAAATCCATTCATTTCATAGCAGCATTAACTGCAGTTTGAACTCAAGGCTTCATGTTTACTAGGCAATTACTCTATCACTTGTACTATGCCCCAAACTTTTTATGCTTTTGATATTGTTTGGGGATAAGGTCCTCTGCTTTTACCCAGGGCTAGTCTTGGAGTGTCATTCTCCTGTATACAGCCTCAGGGAAGATGGAATCAATGGGTACATTAAATTGCCTGCTCATTTATTTGTCTTGCTAACTTTTTGTGGCAAGAAGACATCATGAACCATGATCCTCCTCTTCAACTTATGAATAGATGGGATTACAGACATGTACCACCACAATCAGCTGTAACAATTTTGTTGTAACAAACTCATATGGTCATTTTAAATGTATACTGCCAAAATCCTTATGAAACACCCAAACTGCATGGGTGTGTATATGTGTATATGAAACTGTAGAGGTCACAGAAAAACAATAAGTCTTTCTTCTTTCTGAAGTAGAAAGGGTATACTGGTGCAAATGTTTGTGTTCTGTTTAAGAATATGCCTGCTTTGGCAAAGTTTAGGTATAGGAATGCCTTTTGAATCTCCGTAGACTCAGGAGGTGGCTACCCTGTTGCATGCTGGGAGAGAGGAGGGTTTCCTTAACTCTTCCACATTTGGCTGCAAATGTTTTGGAAAGCTCTCTTGCAGCTATGCAGACTCTATCCATTCCTACAACCTACCTGGATTGAGAATTTTCTCTCTCTAAATGACTGGGGGAAAAGAAACTTGTAAATATACCATTTAAAGTATGTTAAATGTTTCAAATAAAATTCAACAGTGTCAAGCTAAATTGTATTGGGAATAGAAAACAAGACAGTATAAGCTCTAGAGGGGTGTTCAGTGTAGTTGAGGAATCTGTGGTACATAAATTAATTGAACATGTCAGAGTGCAGTAAAACTAACTAAGCTGCATCATGACACATGTTCACAACTCTGGTTTTTCATTCCTCCATTTTATCACAGTGTCCACAGCTGCAAAGCCATCCCCCAACCCCATTTAGTTTTTTCTGTTGAGATACAAGTTCTCCCCCCAGTCCATAAGCCAAAGGCTTTTCTCAACTTGCTGTCAGACCATTCTGTCTCTGCATGTTTTCTTCCAACCAACCACTGCTTCTTGTTCTGCAAGTCCTAAGGATTCATTTTCCCGTTTTCTTTGGGAAGAAAACTGGGTTTCCCTTAAGCAAAATTTTTAATGATGGTGTCCTTCTGCTTCACCTTTCCTGGTTATATTCTGTTTCATCTACAGAAATATACAAGCATAAGCTGGTCGTTGGTGGCTCATGCCTGTAATCCTAGCTACTCAGGAGGCTCAGATCTGAGGATCGCAGTTCAAAGCCAGCCCGGGCAGGAAAGTCCGTGAGACTCTTATCTCCAATAAACCACTAGAAAATTGGCTCTCTCTCAAGTGTTAGAGTGTTCACCTTGAGCTGAAGAGCTGAGAGACAGTGCCCAAGCCCAGAGTTCAAGCCCCACAACTGACCAAAAAAAAAAAAGAAAGAAAGAAAAAGAAAAATAAATATACAAGAGTTAATCAAAGCAGAAACATTTATAAATGAAAATATACTGGCTTTTGGAGTTTCCATGATATCTGGTGTCTATCTTAGAGCTTCAGATTCTTTCTGGAAGCACCATTGGAGTTAAGCCTTCTGCCTTTAATGTCTAGCATATAGTAGTCTGAATAATTTCTGCCTCCACCCTTATTGCCAGAAGGCCCACTCAGGCTTGAAGGGGAATCTAGGTGAGGTGTAGTACTGTTGGGAATATGAAGAATATTTGCAGCCTACTGAGATTATCTAGTACTAATAATGCTTGCCTGGACCTATTTCCTGCAGTGAAAAATAAGGTTTCTAAGAACATTCCCATTTGAAACAGTGATCAATCTGAAATGAACATGTCTAAGATGAGAGGCTGGAATTTCATCTTTAGTTCAAGTTTTCCTCCACTATTCCTGACCCCAGTTCCCTGATGCATTTTGGTTCACTTGTAAGAAAGCAGAGGCTCCTTTCAGATCTGACCTGCCTTTTAATCATTCCCAGTCATGTCATAGCCACTCTACCAGGGCTATGTTGCATTTCCTTCCATTCTGATAATTCTTATTCCAGTGGAGTTTTCCTACAGCAAAGTAGAGCCACCTTCCCACACAGTGACAAAACCAAAGGAAAGGTTCTCCGCCTTATTCCTTTACTTTTCTCATTATCTACCCCCCCCCCCTTAGACCATCACAATCAGCAAATCTGAGACTTAAGTCTTCAAGAAATGCAGAGTACAAAAGAGAAGAGGGGAAACCTAGGAGTGAATGGATGATCCAACACTGTCCATGGGATGGGGGGGGGGCGGACATAGCCCACCACCGACTGAATTCATGGCAGAAGGTGCTGAAGAGGAGGATTTAGGACAGAAACAAGACTTTATAGTTTTCAAAAAGTAGGCACAGATTTTAGTCTAACAAGAGATCCTGCTGGAGTTCACTTTCCCTCTATATTTCTTCTGTCTCCCAAAGTCTTAGGTTAGACTGTCCACAAGTCCTTCAAGTCCAAGGAATTTGAAAAGTAACTTCTCTAGATACTCTACAAGACTTAATAACAACATCTGGTTACTAAAGATGCCTGAATTAGCTTAGGCTTTCCACAGTAACCCTCAATCATGTTTAAGGATTTCAATAAAAGACCCATAACAGTGCATAAAAATGCAATCTTCAAAAGTCTTAAACTGCACCTTAGCCTGACAGGTAGACGGTATATTAGAAATCAGAGAAGTCTCCAGAAACTCATTCAGGGTGTCCAGGGAAATAGATACCAGCACACACACCTCCTTACTACTTTAAACAGATAGAGCCTAGCTAGCTGAGATGGAATGAGAGGGTATGATGTGGCCTGACTGATCCTGTACCCAGCCTACTTCAGTTGGGGGCTGAAGGGGATGATGTGGTCCAAAGAATCCTCACCCAATCTGCCCGCACCTGCCATCTCAGTACCAAGCCCACAGTAAGTGTTGTTTCTAATGTTCTCAGTCCTCTTGCCTCTCTCCAAAAAGGAGACATAGGAGAAATCATGGTGAGAATCTGTCCTGAGGATCCACAGAAAGTCCTTGTTGGTTCTCAGCACCTCTTGGCCCCAGAGAGCAAGGATATGGAATGTGCCTTCAGCACAACCTGCTACCTCAAAAAGCTTTTGTCCTATGTGGTTATAGGTGTCAACGCAAGACCCAGGTAGACACTTGAAAGACAATGCTTGCAGATATCTGATCTCGGGAAGTATTAGAGGGTCCTCAAGAAATGTTTGGATGTGGGCTGGAAATAGGGATACAGGACATGGAGATGAAATGACAGGCATTCAACTGCCTCCCTTCCTCAAATTGGGATACTTTGAATGGGAATCTCAACCTTCTAAGTCTAAAACCATCAGTAGATTGGTACTTCAGTTCTTATGGATGTGAGCTTGCCAGGGTGGTGGTGGCAGAAGCAGTGAACACAGAAGCAGAGGTGATGACAGAGGCAGCAGCGATATTTCTTCTTCTTCCTCTTCCTCTTCCTCTTCTTCCTCTTCCTCTTCCTCTTCCTCTTCTTCTTCTTCTTCTTCTTCTTCTTCTTCTTCTTCTTCTTCTTCTTCTTCTTCTTCTTCTTCTTCTTCTTCTTCTTCTTC
>NW_012267580.1:5361-5717 GCF_000151885.1 Dipodomys ordii | reverse complement strand
TCTTCTTCTTCCTGTTCCTTCTACCTCTCCTCTGCTCCTCTTCCACTTCCTCCTCTTCCTCCTCGACCTCCGCCTCCTCCTCCTCCTCCTTCTCCTTCTCCTCCTCCTCCTTCTTCTTCATATTCCTCTTCTTCCCCTTCCTCTTCCTTCTCCGCTTCCCCTTCAGATTCCTCCTCCTGTTCTTCTTCCTCCTCCTCCTCCTTCTCCTGCTTCCCTTCCTCTGCCTCCTCTTTTCCTCCTCCACTTCTATTTCTTCTTCTTCTTCTTCTTCATCTTCTTCTTTTTCTTTTTCTTCTTCTTCTTCTTCTTCTTCTTCTTCTTCTTCTTCTTCTTCTTCTTCTTCTTCTTCTTCTTCT
>NW_012267580.1:3745-4554 GCF_000151885.1 Dipodomys ordii | reverse complement strand
TTCTTCTTCTTCTTCTTCTTCTTCTTCTTCTTCTTCTTCTTCTTCTTCTTCTTCTTCTTCTTCTTCTTCTTCCTCTTCCTTCTTCTCCTCCTCCTCCTCTTCCTTCTCCTCCTTCTCCTTCTCCTCCTCCTCCTCCTCCTCCTTCTCCTTCTCCTCTTTCCTCTTTGTCTTCTTCTTCCACTTCAACTCCTCCTGCTCCGCGTCCTCTGCTGTCCTCCTCCTCAGCTGCCCTTCTCCTCCTTCTCCTAATCCTCCTCCTCCTACTCCTCCTCTTCTTCTTCTTCCTCTTCTTTTTCCCTTTCCTCTTCCTTCTCTTCCTCCGCCTCCTCTTCCTCCTCCTCCACTTCTTCTTCTTCTTCTTCCTCTTCTTCTTCCCCTTCCTCTTCCTCTTCCTCCTCCTCTTATTACCCCTCCTCCTCCACCTCCTCTGCTGTCCTCCTCCTCCGCTCTCCTTCACCTCCTCCTCCTCCTCCTCCTATTCTTCTTCTTTTTCTTCTTCTTCTACTTCTTCCTCTTCTATGTCCCCTTCCTCTTCCTTCTCTTCCTCCTCCTCCTCATCATCTGTCTACTCCTCCTCCTCGTCTTCCTCCTTCTCTCCCTCTTCTTCTTTCTCTTCCTATTTCTTCTCTTCCTCCTCCTGCTCTTCCTCCTCTTCGTCCTCCGCCTCCTCCGTCTTTTTCATCTTATTCTTCTTGTTCCCCTTCCTCTTCCTCTTCCTCCTCCTGTTCTTCCTCCTCCTCATCCTCCTACTCCTCCTCCTCTTCCTCCTCCTGTTCTTCCACCTCCTCCTCCTCTTCCACCTGCTGCTC
>NW_012267579.1:96093-98228 GCF_000151885.1 Dipodomys ordii | reverse complement strand
AAATCACTTAGTTGATTGGTTATGGTTTCCTTGGACTCCCATTCCTTCTGTTGGGTTCCATTCAGCATTTCTTTTGTGGTCTCCCTGACTTCCTTCAGCTCTTTGTTAATGGATTCCATGAATGCCTTTAGTGATCTTTGTGTATTCTCATCCTGCTTTCTCAATTCCTGTATTATTCTTTGATTAACTTCCTCCCGTTCTTGGGATTCCTGCAGTTCTCTTTGAGTGTTCTCTACCTGCTCACGCCATTCCTGCCTTTCTCTTTGAGTATTCTCAAGCTGCTCATGCAAATCCTGTATCAGTTTTTGAGTAGCTTCCTCATGCTTATGATATTCCTGTATAAACTTTCGGATTGCCTCCTCTCTCTCCTTATCACGCTCATACAGAGTCCTTTGTATGTTTTCAAACTTTTCATTTATCATGTTTGCCAGCAGTGTTTGTAGAGCTATTTGGGAACTCTCCTCTGGATTATTCATTATCTGTTCTGTTCCCTGATTATCAAGATTGGGAATTGAGATACCCAGATTTGCCATTTTTCTTGTGCTTTTCCAGCTTATTCTGCCCATTTGAGATGAAAATAGCACCAGTTTTGTGCTAGAACACTATCTTAAGGCAATCATCAACCAAAGTATGAAATTGTACAGTCAATAGTCTACAGATACAATCTAGTTCAACAGATACATCTATTCAACATCAAACAACTATATGTTAATGGGCTTCGAACCGCAGAGAAGAATTTGGAAAACCAGAAATTATTAGGGTTAGGGAGAGATGTGGGTAAAAAATAGGAATAAATTGGTGTGGGGAGGCACAGGGAAAGTTAACTATGTCCTAATCTCAAAGCAGGCAATAGGTTGGGTAGGATGCAAGTCGATAGAGAGTGAAAAAGAAGAAAGGGAAAGGGAAATGAAAAGAGACCAGAAAAAATAGACAAGTAAAAATTAATGATATTATGGAGAATCAAAAACAATCTATTTAGAGAGGAACCTGAGTATATTGAGAGAAGGGGAGGGACATAGAGGAGATGTGAAAGACTTAAAAAAATGCTAAAAATATTATATAGGTATAAAGTGGTAGTACTGCTATTAAGGAATTTAAGTCTCAGAGGTTTTTAATTGAGTAATAAATTTGTGGATTAAGTGTGTACACAATGGGGGATAGGGTCTTCTAGTTAACTATGGGTTTGTCTGAGGATGTGCAGGACAAGAGTTAAGTCATATAAAGAAGAACAAAGGAGAGGAAAAGGTGAAAAGGATAAAAAAGGGAGAATAAAAAGATTAGAAGTTCAGTAGAGCTAAACCAAAAACAAAAAGATAATTAAAAAAGAAAAAAAGAGAAAGAAGACAAGAAAAGAAAGAAAAACTTACATTCACGTATCCCAAAAATAAAAATTATAAGAGGAAAAAAAAGTTTCTGGAAAACTATTTTTTTTCAAAAAAGGCAAAAATTAAATATTAATAAAAGTTTTAGAAAAGAAAAAAAATTTTTTTATATATAAGGAACCAAAAAAAAAGAAAAAGAAGGAAAAAAAAAGTTCTTTGATTTTGTTGGGAGGGGTGGGAAAAATCCCGTATCTCCCTTGTGTCTGTAACCAGCCTCTTATTGGAGTCTCTGGTCTGCTTGAGGTCCTGTGGCTTGATTGGTTTCTTAAGTCAGATTGTTGGAACAGGCAGAAAAATGTTCTGCTTTGCCCAAGATTTTGAGATCCCCCTCCCAGGTTAGTTTAATGGGAGGGTGATCTGCTTTGAGAATCACAAAAGAGGGGGATGCAGTGATGAGGCTAGGTTCTGGATAGAGTTGAGGCCTTTCAACAAACAGCTTTTTCCTGGGGCTATTTTGTGAAAACCTCACAGAGCCCAGCCTGGAGCCATTCTCAGGGTTTATGTTACTGATTTTCAATTGATTGTCCAGGCTGCTAGAGGGAGGGGCAGCCTCTGGCTCTGATTACCCAGTGCGGGCGCCCGAGCTGGGTGACTTTTCCCTGGATGGAGCTGAGTCTGGCAGGTCACGCCGCAGTTAAGTTCTTGTGACCTGCTAAATTACTCGTTTTATTCCAAGGCCTGAGTTGGAGCTAGCAGCTCCACGAGCTTTGTCGGTATCCAAGGGTATCCAAGATGGAGATCACCGGTGCTGGG
>NW_012267579.1:89634-94558 GCF_000151885.1 Dipodomys ordii | reverse complement strand
CTATAGTTTTTTTGGATTCTAATTCATTTAATTCTGATTTAATTTTAATTATTTCTTTCTCTCCACTTGATTGGGGTTTATCTTGCTGCTCATTTTCAAGGAGGTTTAGGTGTCTCATTAAATTGTTGGTTTCAGCTCTCTCCAATTTGTTGATGTAGGTGCTCAGAGCTATAAACTTGCCTCTGAGTACTGCCTTTGCTGTGTCCCAGAGGAGCTGGAAATTTGTATGTTCACTTTTGTTGAATAGCATGAACATTTAAATTTCCTTTCTAATCTCTTCCTTGACCCACTCGTGATTCAGCAGTGTGTTGTTCAGCCTCCATGTGTTATCGGACTTTCTTTGGTGGCTTTTGGTGTTGAGTTCTAATTTTATTCCCTTGTGGTCTGAGAGAATGCAAGGTATAACTTCAATGTTTCTGAATTTGAACAAGTTTGCTTTGTGGCCTAAAATGTGGTCTATTTTAGAAAATATTCAATGTGCTGCTGAGAAAAACGTGTATTCTGATGCTGTTGGGTGAAATATTCGGTAGATGTCTGTTAAATCTAGTTGATCTATGCAGTTGTTTAGATCTGCTGTTGAGTGTTTAGATCTCTGTTGAGGTTTTAGATCTCTGTTGAGTTTTTGCCGAATTGATCTATCCAGTGGGGAGAGTGGTGTATTAAGATCCCCAACAGTTAATGTCTTTGGATCTATGTGGAATTTCAGGGAAAGTAGTGTTTCTTGTATAAATTTGGGTGCTCTGTTGTTTGGCCAATAGATATTTAGTATTGTAATATCCTCCTGAAGGAGAGATCCCTTAATTAGCATGTAGCGACCTTCTTTATCTCTTCTCACAAATTTTAATTTGAAGTCTATATTATCTGATACTAAGATTGCAACTCCCTTTTGTTTATGGGGGCCGTTTGCTTGGTAGATTTTGTTCCAGCCTTTAGCATTGAAAATGTGTTTTTTTTTCACAGGCAAAATGTGACTCCTGAGGGCAGCAGATAGAAGGATCTTGTTTTTTAATCCAACTAGAAGTCTATATCGCTTAATTGGAGAGTTAAGTCCATTAATGTTAAGAGATAGGACGGAGAGGTATTTGGGAGTTCCTGCCATGTTATCCACCTTCTTGGGGGCTGCAAAAACAGGGCTCTTCTTATGGTTCTTTGATTCTCAGTTTGGGTGCAGTTTCTTGGCCTTTATTGTGTTCTTGTTTGTTTTCTATGTGTAGGACATATTTAAGAATCATTGGTAGGGCTGGTTTGGTGGAGATGTATTGTTTCAATTTTTCTTTGCTATGGAAGGTTTTTATTTGGTCTTCAGTTATGAAGGAGAGTTTAGCTGGGTACAGTATTCTTGGTTGATAGTTGTTTGTTTTTAGGGCATGGCATACATCATTCCAGGCTCTTCTTGCTTTGATTGTCTCTGCTGAGAAATCTGAGGTGATTCTAATTGGTTTCCCTTTGTAGGTGATTAATCTTTTCTCCTTGACAGTTTTAAGGATCTTTTCCTTGGTCTGAATTGATCCTGTGTGGATTATAATGTGAAGGTGGTATGTCCTATTCTAGTCTGGTCTATTTGGGGTTCTAAAAGCTTCTTTTATCTGAATAGACCTATCATTTTGCATGTTTGGGATGATCTGTGCTAGGATCCTGTTAGACAAATTTCCTAGACCATTAACTTCTGTTTCTAGGTGCTCCTCTACACACATTATCCTGATATGAGGTCTTCTGATGGTGTCTTCCAAGTGTTGGACAGATCTCTCATATTTCTTGGATTTGTCTTGGATGGTTGTATGTTCTTTCTCAATAATGTCTAGGCTGTCTTCAATCCCTGAGATTCGATCTTCTGCATGGTTTAACCTGCTGTTGAGACTTTCTACTTTGTTTTTTATTTCTTTTCCTTCTAGTTGGTCAGCTTTGATGGCTTCAAGTTCTTTGTTGAAGCTTTGTTTTAGATCTTGTATGAACTTCTTTACTTCCTAAATTTGGTGTTCAGTGTTTATTCTCAAATCACTTAGCTGATTGATTATGATTTCCTTGGACTCCCATTCCTTCTGTTGGTTTCCATTCAGCATTCCTTTTGTGGTCTCCCTGACTTCCTTCAGCTCTTTGTTAATGGATCCCATGGATGCCTGTAGTGATCTTTGTGTATTCTCATCCTGCTCTCTCATTTCCTGTATTACTCTTTGCTTAGCTTCTTCTCGCTCCCATTCATGCGATTCCTGTAGTTCTCTTTGAGTGTTCTCAACCTGTTCCTGCCATTCCTGCTTTTCTCTTTGAGTATTCTCAAGCTGCTCATGCAAATCCTGTATCAGTTTTTGAGTAGCTTCCTCATGCTTGTGAGATTCCTGTATAAACTTTTTGATTGCCTCCTCTCTCTCCCTATCACGTTCATACAGGGTCCTTTGTATGTTTTCAATCTTTTCATTTATCATGTTTGCCAGCAGTGTTTGTAGAGCTATTTGAGAACTCTCCTCTGGACTATTCATTATCTGTTCTGTCCTCTGATTATCATGAGTGGGAGTTGAGATGCCCGGACTTGCCATTTTTTTTGTTTTTCTGGCTTACTCTGCAAATTTGGGATGAAAATAACACCAGTTCTGTGCTAGAACAGTATTGGAATGCAAGCATCAACCAAAGTCTGTATTTGCACATCAATAGTCTGCAGATACAATCTAGGTCAACAGTTACATCTATTCAACATCAAACAACTATATATTAATGGGCTACGAACTGCAAAGAAAAATTTGGTAAACCAGAAATTATTAGGTTTAGGGAGAGATGTGTGTAAAAAATAGGAATAGAGTGATGTGGGAAGGCACGGGGAGAGTTAACTTAACTAAGTCTTAATCTCAAAGCAGGAAATAGGTTGGATAGGATGTAAGTAGTGAGAGAGAAAAAAAGAAGAAAGAGAAAAGGAAAAAAAAGAGACCAGAAAAAATAGAACAGTAATAATTAAAAATATTAAGCAGAAGCGAAAACAAACTATTCAGAGAAGAACGTTAATATGATGAGAGACAGGGAGGGATATAAAGGAGATGGGAAAAACTTAAAAATAAAAATACTTAAAATATTACATAGGTATAAAGAGGTGGAACTGCTATTAAGGAATTTAAGTCTCAGAGGTTTTGAATTGAGTAATAAATTTGTGCATTAAGTGTGTACACAATGGGGGATAGTGTCTAATAGTCAACTATGGGTTTATCTGAGGATGTGCAGAAGAACAATTAAGTCACATAAAGGAGAACGAAAGAGAATAAAAGGTGAAAAGGATAAGAAAGAAAGGAAATAGGATCAGAAGTTCAGTAGAGCTAAACAAGAAACAAAAAGAATTTTTTTAAAAAGAAAGAAAAAAAAGAAAGAAAAACGCACACACACATACCCCTAAAATAAAAAGTATAAGAGGAAAAAAGTTATTATAAAACAATTTTTTTCAAAAAAGGTAAAAATTAAAAATTAAAAAATGTTTTAGAAAAGAAAAAAATTTTTTTATAAAACATACTACAAAAAAAGACAAAAAAGTTCTTTGATTTTTTTGTGAGAGGTGGGAAAAATCCTATATCTCCCTTGTGTCCGTAACCAGCCTCTTGTTGGAGTCTCTGATCTGCTTGTGGTGTTTGATTTTCTGGGGCTTGGTTGGTTTCTGAAGTCAGTTTGTTTGAATAGGCAGAAAAATGCTCTGCTTTTCCCTGGATTTTGCGATCCTCCTCCCAAGTTAGTTCAATGGGACAGAGATCTGCTTTGAGTATCACAAAAGAGGGAGATGGCTTTTTCCTCAAGTTAGGAGATGCTGTGATGAGGCTAGGTTCTGAGTAGAGTAGAGGCCTTTCAGCAAACAGTAGCTTTTCCCGGGGGCTAGTTTATGAGAAACTCACAGAGCCCAGCCTGGAGCCATTCTCAGGGTTTATGTTTACTGAATTTCAATTGATTGTCAAGACTGCTAAATGGAGGGGTAGCTTCTGGCTCTCATTACCCAGTGAAGAAAGCCACTCCTGGGGCTGGCGCCCGAGCTGGATGACTTTTCCCTGGGTGGAGCTGAGTCTGGCAGGTCAGTTTAGGTTCTTGTGACCTGCTAAATGACTCTAGTTTTCTTCCAAGACCTGAGTTGGAGCCAGCAGCTCCTCCGAGCTTTGTTGGTATCCAAGATGGAGATCTCTGGTACTGGGGGTGAAAGGGGTGGCCGTCCCTCTTCTGCTCCATGAGCAGGAGTGAGAACGTTAGTCTTCACGCTGTATCTTGGTTCCTGGGTCATCTCTGGTCTGCGAACTGCAGGATGAAGATGTCTGCTCCTTGTCGGTTCTTACTGGTGTTGAGTAGAATCCGCTCGCCCGCCCATCTGGCTCCTTTGTCCCGGATTCTCTGTGATTCAGGTATGGCAGCGGCAGTCGCCACCGCCACCGCTGCCGCTGATGTGCCAGCTGCTGGCAAGTGCTCAGGGGTGTCTCCTTGCCTGTATTTTCTCTCTCTGGCCTAACTCTCTGTCCTGTGAAGGCACACTTGGTGTGATTCTCTGGCTTAGGATTGTTCACTGGAACTCTAAAACTGCTTTCTATGCGAGAGCTTGTTTAGCCTCCAGCTTCTGCTCTGCCATTTTCCTGGAACTCCCTCTTATTTCTTTCTTTCTCTGAATTTAGGTCTTAGCTTTCTTCTGCCTGTTCCTTTCCTTCACTACATCCCTCTACTCTTATTTTCTCCTACTCCATTTTACATTATATCTATCAATCTTCTAATTAACTTCCTTTTCCTTTATTTCTGGTCCTTCACTACTTATTCTTTTCTTTAGTCCACTGATTCCTATTTGATGGTTGTTGATCTAGACTCTATCTGTATCCATTTGGACAGTGTCAAAGTGGATTATTGTGTCATCCTTTTGGTTCAGACTGCTTTAAAGCTCATGACAGATTTGTTCAGTGATTTCAACTATATAGATATAGATATA
>NW_012267579.1:88132-89214 GCF_000151885.1 Dipodomys ordii | reverse complement strand
AACAGTACTTGTAAACATGCTGAATGAAAAGACTGAAAGCCTGCATGAGGCTATACTTGAGCATGATGAGGCTAACCAAAGATTAATTGAGGAATTCATGGAATCCACAAACAAAAAGCAGTCTTAATTCCAACCAAAGGGGCTGGGAAGGTGGCTCAATGATAGGGTACTTGTGTAGCATGCATGAGGCCCTCAGTTCGATTCCTCAGCACCGCATAAGAAAAAAGAATAAAGCTGGAAGTGGTGTTGTGGGTCAAGTGGTAGAGCGCTAACCTTGAGCTGAAGAGCTGAAGGACAGTGTCCAGCCAAGAGTTCAGGCCCCATGATGAGCAAAATAATGAAAAAACCAAAAGACACAACACAATTCCAACCAAAGGAAAGCAATGAAAAATACATCAGAATCATTTCAGAGTCATAGCAGAGAAATTCCTGAACATCCAAATGATAGGTCCACTCATATACAAGAAGCCTTTAGAACCCCAAACAGACAAAACTAGAATTGGACATCCCACCACCGCACTGTGATCTGCACAGGATTTATAAAGACCAAGCTTAAGCTGGGGCTTGAACTCAGGGCCTGGCTACTGTCCCTGAGCTTCTTTTGCTCAAGGATAGTGCTCTACCACTAGAGCCACAGTGTCACTTCTGGCTTTTTCTGGGTATGTGGTACTGAGGAATCAAACCCAGGGCTTCATACATGCTAGCCCAGCACTCTACTACTAAGCCACTTTCCCAGCCAGTATAGAGCCTTATAAACAGGAAATAGCAATGGAAATACATTTCCAATTAAGCCTAATGTCCAGTGGTGGATTCTAGGCTCTCAGTGCATCAGCCAATGAGGAAGGGTGTCACATACCAAGGTGGAGTCCTGGTCTCTGAGAAAAAAAAGGAAAAAGAACTAACCAATGTGCAACCACCTCTAAAGTAGAGAAGTAGGCCCTGTCTCTTAGGACAATCTCCAGAAAGTCCCATGGTTATAGCAATATACTCAGAGCCATAGTCTCTCCCCAGTGCTATCCAAGTTGTTGCCTGAATCCTGAACACTGATGTTCTCCATTGTGTCCCAGTGCCATGCTGCTTGT
>NW_012267579.1:85254-87692 GCF_000151885.1 Dipodomys ordii | reverse complement strand
TACCACTGAGCCACTTTCCCAGACTAGAAAATACATTCTTCATCCCAACAATTATATTTTAAGCAACAAAACCCCAAAAAGCTTTGTTGGAAACACACTTTCACACACACACTCAGAAAGGCACATTCAGTAACTCTTCAACGTCAATGTTGTAAAATTGCAGCATATCTGAATTTCAGTAACTTGTCTAGTGCTCAATGCCCACAGCTCAACTCTAGGTCCTTTGGTGGTCAATTAGATATTATAGTCTCATGGACGTTCCTGCCTGAAGTAGCTTTGAACCTGTATCCTCAGATGTTAGCATCCTTAAAAGTAGATTGATAGGCCTGAGACACTGGCTCCAGTCCTCTGTGGTGTTTCTATCATCCTACAAACAGCAAGGATGAGGTGGCATAGTTGGATCACCACAATTTTCTGGTCTTCACTTCCTCTTACAATGGATCATTCTTGGTATAACATGTGTGAGTGATCCATCGTGAAACCATTCTGTTTTTCTTCATGAGCAAGAACGGGCAGAGGGTGGGGTAGCTGAAGGACAACATCACAAGCCCACTCTTGGATTTGTTCAATTTCTCCAGCGTGTACAAGGTATACATAGTCACAATGTTGTTGGAGCAATGGAAGAACACAAAGCAGCTGACCAGCAGCAGGTGGTGTGGGTGGCTGTGTTCTCAGGTGGTGGCTGGGAGGCAAGGCTGGAATTGTGGAGGTGCCGGGCTATGCGGCGGTGTTGGTAGAGAAGTGTCACCATGTAGAAGCTGGGGGCCACTATGAGGACTAGGGACAGAGCATCTCGCAGCACGATGTAGCTGATAATGGGTGTTTGTGTCTCCCTTCCAAACTTCGTTTGACAGTAGGTATGAAAAAATCCCCGGGTCATGAAAGTGGAATTGCCATTAGATTCCACAGTTTTGATCATGTGGAAATAGATGACAGAATTCAAGATCCAGAAGGACAGCAGAGAAGGGTGGATGCAGGCAGAGGATCGGCTTTTCAGCCAAATACTCTGGGCAGGGGTGCAGCTGATGGTGAGGGCCTGGAAGGTGCTCAGAAAGGTCGTAGTGCAGGCGGACAGTCCCCACCTGACCCTGAACAGGAACAGCATAGCCTTACACATGGCATCATCCCCGAAACACAGGACTCCATACTAGGAGACGATGAAGGACATGGACTCAAAAATGATGGTCAAGGCGTTGACAACGGTCAGGTGCATGAAAACTATGGCAATGGGCTTCTGGAGCCGAGGTTTGCACACGGAGCTGTACGTGTACAGCAGGAAGAGGACACAATTCCCCAGGATGCCCAGACTCACCTTAGAAACAAAGAGGAGGCTGAACACAGTTTCTCCTGCCGTGCGTGTCATGACGTGTGTGTTTGTGTGTGTGTGTGTGTGAGAGAGAGAGAGACAGAGAGTGAGAGAGAGAGAAACAGAGAGACAATGATAAAGAGAGAGAAACAGAAACAGAGAGAGAGAGTTTGTATGTGGGTGTTGCTGAGAATCAAAACAAGAGTGCTGCCCATCCAGGAAGGTGAGAAAGGTCTAGACAACAAGGTGAGTCCTGCAGGCAGTAATCTTCATGATGCTCTATTTCTTTATCATGTCAGCCAGCCTTAGAATGAATGCCAAAAGTTAGAGTGTTAAACTACGATTTAAAAATAGATTCTTTTTTGAGGTTTTTTCATACCGCTTATGAAATTGTAACTCAGGGCCCAGGTACTGTTCCTGAGCTTTTTAACTCAAAGCTGGTGCTATCCCAGTTGAACCACAGCTCCATTTCTGGCTTGTTGGTGGATCACTGGAGATCAGAGTCTCAAGGACTACCCTTTCTAGCCTGACTTTGATCCTGTATCCTCAGATCTTTGCCTCCTGAGCTGTTGGGATTACAGGGATGAGCCTCCAGGGTCTGGCCCATACAATTCTTTTAAGTGGAGTCTGGGAAAAATGTTCCATTTGCCAGTTCTGGAGGGTTGGAAGTGTTCTGACTTTGGTATTTCAGACATGAATGTGCTGTGACCTTCCAGGCCCTGAGGAGACACATGTTAGAATCAAGAGGCAATTCAAGGGCACCACACTGGGCTGGGGTGTTAGGAAGGAAGATCACTGGCTGTCTCTTCCTGTGGTCCCTGGGGCTCCATCATGGTCAGCAGTGGATGGTACAAGGAGCGCCAGGAGCCTGTGCATCTGATTGGCTTCACTTTTTGTAAAATCTTCATTATTTGAACACCTGTTGCACAAATAGCACATCCATGTAAAATTCCTGTGGGGATAGCTACAACATGTTTTTTTTTTTTTTTGGTTGGTCATGGGACTTGAACTCTGGGCCTGGGTGCTGTCTCCATTCATCAGCTCAAGGCGAACACTCTACCACTTGAGCCACAGAGCCACTTTTGGTTTTCTGTGGTTCATTGGAGATGAAAGTCTCATGGACTTTCCTGCC
>NW_012267579.1:81138-83059 GCF_000151885.1 Dipodomys ordii | reverse complement strand
AAAAAAATGTGCTGTGAAAACTTGCTACTATGAAGATGCACTATGAAATTTCTGCCACAGAAATCAAAGAGATCATTCAGACACAAAGATCAAGAACAATGTCAGAAAGGAACCCCAACATTAAAGTCTGGGTCCTGGGACGAGGACAAGGAGAGCAGACAGCCCTTTGGGAGAAAACACAGTACAAGTCAGCTCCTTGTGAATAAGCCCACGTTTCACAGAGCCACAACTCAGTGTACAATAGGATGGGGAAATGGTCAACATTAAAGTAGTAGGTGGCAAGCTAATTTAAGTTGGGAATTTTAGAGATAGCAATAGAGAAAATGCAAGCCCTTATGGAAAGAAGATTTTGTGGCTCACCTGCTACTCAGGTAGCTGATATCTGAGGATCCCAGTTCTAAGCCAGCTCCAGCAAGGAAAGTTTGTGATATTTGTGTATCCACAGAATCACCAAATCTGGAAGCGGAGCTAGAGCTCACCTGGTACAGTGTTAGTGACAGTGTCCTAGCTCCAGGACTGGCACATAATCACACACACACACACACACACACACACACACACACACACACACACCATGATTTTGTGATTCCCCTTGTAAATACATTCGAAAGTACTCCTAAATGCCTAGAATATGGAACTTACCACAGGTGAGTTGGCAGTTGTACAGGACTCATCTGGAGACAACCGAGTAGTGTTGTGCCACAGCGGCTGAAGTGTGCAAACAGGAATGAATAAAAAGCAAGCAAATACCTGAACGAAAAGGGTAGCATTGAGAGAAACAAGAAAGATGTGTATTCAACCGCAAACACAAGTGAGAAAAATGAAGATGGGCCAGTGATGCACACTTGCAATCCTAGCTACTCAGGAATCTGAGATGTGAGGATTGGGGATCAAAGCTAATGAGAGCAGGAAAAGTCCAGGTGATGCTTATCTTTACAAAAACTAAATGAGTAAAGAAATCCCACAACTGCAGCTGTGGCTCAGTTGGTAGAGAACTAATCTTGATCCAAACAGCCAAAAAAATAATCTGAGCACCAAGGGCTTGTCTTCAAGGCCTAACACTGGCACCAAAAAGAATAGGGGAAGAAGTGAATCTGAAATCCACAACTCATCCTGGGATGGGCAGTGTTGTGTCTTCACCCCACCCCCGGCTCTGAACCAAGTTTGCAGAATCCTTCCTCTGGCTGTCTGGACTGCAGACACACAGAGTGTCTTTGGAAGCCTGGCTTGATCATGCATGCCCATATCATCAGAGGAGGACGGAGGAGTTCCCCAGGGTGTTTACTCACCTCCCCTGCTGCTGTCACTCTGACCCTGTTTATTTCTTGTTGTCATGATGGACCAGCGCAGTCAGTTGCCCTATCCCACGTGCACAGCATGTCTCCTGATGCAGGTGTGTCTGTGCTCCCAGTCCCAGCGGTGTCAAGAAAGTTAAATGAAGACGCTAAGAGCTCATTCAAAGTTACTTCTCACACCACTGGTAGGAAATAACCTGAGCACTGCAGGGGAGAGTCCATAGAGCACTGTGCCCTCCCCTGGGACATACTGAGCCCCCAGCATTCATGGCTTGACAGAGAGCTCCATGGGGTCTCTGTCTTGGCTCACTGATTGATCACCCAAAGTTGGGATGTTGTGATCACAATGTGTTCTTCTTTGTATAAAATGGCGAGCAACACAGAAAGATAGAAAATGGGGGCTGGGAAGATGGCTCAGTGGTAGACCGCTTGCCTTGCATGCCTGAGGCCCTGGGTTCGATTCCTCCGAACCACATAAGCAAAAAGACAAATGGTGGCAGTGGTGCTGTGGCTGAAGTGGTAGAGCGCTAGCCTTGAGCTGAAGAGCTGAGGGATAGCGCCCAGGCCTGATTTCAGGCCCCATGACCTGAACTCCCTGTTCCCCCTCCCCCAGAAAAGAAAGAAAG
>NW_012267579.1:76636-77019 GCF_000151885.1 Dipodomys ordii | reverse complement strand
GTGGGGCATCTGGGTTGTTTCCATATCCTAGCTATTGTGAACAGTGCTGCAATAAAAGTGGAGGTGCACGTGTCCTTGTATATTGGTTCATGTTGTTCAGGGTAGATGCCTAGAAGTGGTAAGACTAGGTCATATGGGAGGTCAATCTTTAGCGTTCTAAGGACCATTCACACTGCTTTTCAAAGTGGTTGTATAAGTGTACATTCCCACCAGCAGTGTAATAGGGTTCCTCTTTCTCCACATCCCCTCCAGCATTTGTCGTTGGCTGATTTGTGGATGTGGGACATTCTGACTCGGGTAAGGTGGTATCTCAGGGTTGTCTTTATTTGCATTTCCTTCACCACCAGGGATCATGTGTTTCTTTGGCATTTTTATTTCTTCAT
>NW_012267579.1:61852-68265 GCF_000151885.1 Dipodomys ordii | reverse complement strand
TTTCCCAGGCCTTTCTTGCATTCTGTGTTTGTGTGGAGAGATCTGCAGTGATTCTAATTTTTCCCCCATGGTAGTATAGCTCCTTTTTCATTTTTGCTGCATGCAAGATTGTTTCCTTATTATTCAGATCTATCATTTTTACTATAATGTGTCTAAAAGTGTTTCTCCTGGGAGCTTGGTTGTTGGGTGTTCTATATGCTTCTGTTATGTAGGTAAGATGTTCTTTTTTGAGGTGGGGAAAAATTTCACCGATTATCTTGTTGAATAGGTGTTGCATTCCCTTCCTCTGAAAATCTCACCTTCGTCCACTCCCAGTATAAGAAGGTTAAATTTCTTGGCATTATCTGCTTGCTCTTGAATTTCCCTTTGGCTTAATTTGAGTGATTTTTCTATATCTGTCAGTTTTTGGTCCAGTTGGTGTATTCTGTCTTCTGTATCTGACACTCTACATTCCATTTCATTCTTTCTGTTGACCGTTCCTTCTATTGTGCTTTGCATGGAGGAAATGGAATCCTTTATGGATTCGATGTTGGTTCTCAAAGTACTGATCTCACCTCTTATTGAGGTATGTACAACCTCTAATTTGGCATTTATCTCACTTCTTACTGAGGTTTGTGCAGCCTCTATTTTTGCATACATCTCCGTTTGATATCCTGTATCTCTTTTGATAGTTCATCGTTGTGCTCTTTCAATTTCTGATCTATTTCTCGCTTTATATCTTGAGTCATTGCCTCCAGCAACCCTTGGATGTAGCTTTTGTCTTCCATTCCTGCTTTGCTCCCACTGGGGCTCTTCCCTGTGTGGCTGCTGGCTTTTGAGGATAGCTTGCTATCCTAGGTGGTGATAAACCTTGTAATTTTTCTCTGTGATTTTCACATGGGGGTTCAGGAGACTAATCTGCAATTTTGTTTTGATGTATCTGTCTTTGCTTGGTTGCTGATTCTGTATTGGTAGAGAGAGTCTGTGCCTGATCTGGGTTCTGTTGGGGGCCTACCTCCAGCTGATGGTCTGACCTACATAGGATTCTCGGCTCTCTGCTGTAGATAGCTGGCAATTCCTGCCTTTGGAAGTGTTGAGCAGCCTAGACTGCTCTTGTTTGCTCCTAGGGGTGCTCTTGACAAGATCAGATGCTCTGGATGCACTCTCCCAGATGCTGGAGTCTGAAATGGGCTCTTGATATTTGTTTTTTTGGGGGGGCTGGTTGTGGGCCTGAACTCTAGGTTTGGATGCTGTCCCTCAGCTCTTCAGCTCAAGGCTGGCACCTACCATTTGAGCCACAGTACCACTTGTGATCCTTTCTGCTTATGTGATGCTGAGGAATCAGGTCCAGGGCCTCATGCATCCAAAACTATCACTTTACTGCTGAGCCACCTTACCAGCCTGAGCTCCTGCCTACTATCAGGTGCTGGCGGCCTGTGTTGCCCAATTCCCAGCCTAGAGTATATGGGTACGGTTTTGGTGGGGCTTGGGCTTCTGTTGTACTGGGCCTCCAGGTCTTTTGTTTTCACAGGCGTGCTTCCCAGGGGGTGTAGTTCCTTGTTTTTCTCCCCTGTGCTGAGGCATATGCTCAGCTTTTGAGTTCAGTTGGGAGGAGTTGGTTGTGTTGTTCCGGTGCCAGATCCCCAGGCCTGGTTCCGGCCCCCCACCTGGGGCGCACCAGTTTGGCCTTTGCTGCTGTGTATTCCACCTAGGTTATGCAGCCTGAGCTACACAGTTCAAATTTCTTCTACTGCTGGTTATCTTGATCCAGGGGTGCTGTTCCTGGCTTGGGCATTTAAGCTCCCTTCCAGGGGTGCTCTTGCGCTAGCCTGGCCAGCGGAGTGTGCTCCACGGGCTGGTGGAGCTCTCGAACAGTTCCCAGTTTTAGTGGGTCCTGTGGTCCGGGTGTTGGGGTAGGGAGTCTGGGTCAGGGTCTGGGGATTCCCTCCAGCTCTGGTCTCCCTTGAGGGATACACTGTCCCCTGTGGGGTACTCACCCTGGAGCTAGTTGTTTCTGTGTGGTGTAGGTCATCAGTTGCTGTTGCAATCCGAGGTCAGTTGGGGTGGTTGCGGGCTGGGCTGGGTGGTGGTGGCTCTGTGTGATTTTCTTCTGATTCGGCCTCTGTCAAAACTGTCGGGTCCACAGTGTCCATGCTCAGGCTGCTTCTGTGTGAGTTATCTGCATGCAGCTCCCTGTGTCTCTCGGACCCCCATCAGCCCCTGCTGGGTCGTTGTAGTCGTCAGGTCTAACACCGGTACCTCAGGCGGCTTCTGCATGAGTGATCTGCAGAATGCCCCCTTTGTGTCTGGGACCCCTCCAGACCCCGCCGGGTCATCCCAATTGGCGGGTCTGACACTGGTACCTCAGGCGGCTTCTGTGCAATCTGCAGACAGCTCCCTTTGTCTTGCTGTCTGTGCTAGGTGGCTTTGGTGGGATGGAGCCTCTCTGCTTAGATGGAGGGTGAGGGGTGGGGGTAGGAACTTCATGAATACTCCCGGCTGGTAGGTTTTTCTGATTGTGGCGATCAGTGGGTCTGCAAACCGGTACCACAGGCGGCTTCTGCCTGGGTGATCTGCAGGCAGTCCCCTGTGTATCTGGGATTCCGGCAGCCCCGCGGGGCCAGCTGGCCCGGGTGTGGCGCACTGCCGTGGGGCCAATGAAGGTTGGGGGAGGGGTTTTCCCTCTTCTCTGTTCTGAAATTCTTCTTTTCCTCACTTTTTTGTTATTTTCTACCTCCTGTTTTTCTCTGAGTGCTTGTCTTTTTGTTGTTGTAGGTCTCTTGGGGAGATTAAGTGTTGGAACTCGAACTCTCTTTTTGGTTGGGGAGAGCTGTGATGTTTCCCTGTTGCCATCTTGGTCCCCACTCTGATTAATTTCTCTTTTGAGTGTATTTTGGTCCTTTTGGTTTCTTTGACATTGCTTTGGTTGAAGGTCCAGGCACTAAGTAAATAGCATCAGAGATGGAGAGCCTACATGGCCTCCTTTCTTCCTTATGCAGACATTTTCAGTTTTCCTCATTTAGTACAGGGTGAACTATAGATGATCACATAGAGCCTTTGTGATGTTGAAGCATGCCCTCCCTTCTCTTCCTAGTTTCTTTGGTGCTTTTATTATGAAGTGATGTTGACTTTTGTTCAAGGGGTTTTGTGCATGCATTGATATGATCATGTTATTTTTGTTTTCTTTTATAAATGCTCTTGAGGTGTGCAGTTGATGTTAGGGTTTGATTTCAGACTCTGTCTCTTTAAGAACTATATTAATGATTTGTGTATATTAATTTTGTTGTATCTTATTTATTTTTTAACCCTTACTTGGTTGTGCAGAGGAGTTGTTGTTCAAAAAAGTTGTACATGGCTGAGCGCCAGTGGCTCAGGCCTGTAATTACAGGTACTCAGGAGGCTGAGATCTGAGGATCATGGTTCAAAGCCAGCCAGGGAAGGAAAGTCGTGAGACTCTTATCTCCAGTTAACTACCAGAAAAGCTGTAGTGGTGCTGTGGCTTAAGTGGTAGAGTGCTCCCCTTGAGCTGAAAAGCTGAGGGACAGCACTCAGGCCCAGAGTTCAAGACCCACCAATAAACAAACAAAAATTATACATGATGACAATGAGTCTTGAAGCTTCCCACTAGTTGTACAGTTCATTTTTCACATAGCAGGGAATATCACTGCTGTGTTGTTCACAATTCATTCTGCATTTTAGGGACACTGACTACCTCTGTCTTCTCACACATTAAACTTCTGCATAAGTCACTTGTATACTCCACATTAAACTTCTGCATAAGTCACTTGTATACTCCTTGATCATTTTTGGTAGATTCTAGCATGTTTATAAAATTTATTGAAGCTGCACACTTGTGACTCAGGCCTGCAGTTCTAGATACTTTGAAGGATGAAATAGGATGATCAGAGTTCAAAACCACCCTGGGCAGGAAAGATTGTGAGACTCTCATCTCCAATTAACCAGCAAAAACCTCAGATAAGGAGCTGTGGCTACAGATATGGCAAAAACAGTTCAGGAAAAGCATCCATGTCCTGAGTTCAAGCCCCAGAACCAGCACAAAACCAAAGAAACCAAAGGCAACAGCAACTAAAAACAAATGCTTAATTGTTAATGCTCCTCCAACAATTTCATAAAAGTGAAGGAACTCTTGAGAACTCAGCCTATAGAAGCAAAACATGCTATCAAAACACAGTAAGATGACTATCAGTATCAAGGAACTCAGAAAATGATTAATGAATGGACTTGAGATAACACACATAGGAAAGGCTCAGAAATGTGCGTGATAACACATTAGAAAGTTCACACATGATGAGCAAGTTGATTTCACTCCAAGGGTACAAATTGGCTCACACAAACAGGAAATATAAAAGTCCATGAAGACAACCAAGGATTGAAAAATACTCCCAGAGGAGCCAAGGGAATATACAGACTTATAAACAGGAAAATAATAGGGGAAATAGACTCCAAACAAGGTCCAATGTCCAGTGGTAGGACAGAAGGCTTGAGGAGCATCAGCCAGTGAGCAAAAGGGTGTGGTACTGAGTTAGAGTTATATTCTCTGACCAAAATACAGAATAAAACTACCAGTCCCTACTGGTCTCCAGACTAGACAGGGCCCCTGTTCCTTAGATACTTCTACAGAAAGAGGGTACACCTGGACACTCAGGGGCTTACTCTCTCCACAGCACAACCCTGGAAGGCACAGTTTGTTCTCTGAATCAGGAGCACCGATCTTCCCAATTGTGTACCAGTGTTATGCTGCCTGTCACAGAGTAGCTTCCTCTGGAAGTGGGAGGACCCAGGAGTATATTTCATTGCCTAGATTCTGTTCTGTCATTGACTATAATATCCTGCTTTGCCATTGGTGGAATCCTTTTCCATTGATTATATCCTGCATTAAAATTGGCTGCATCCTTCTTCATTCACTAAATCTTGCTTTGTCATTGGCTCTATGCATTGATTTTTCTTTTTTTTGGACAGTCCTGGGGCATGTACTCTGGGCCTGTGCAGTGTCCCTGAGCATCTTTGGCTCAAGACTAGCATTGTACCACTTGATCCACAGTGCTACTCCTGGTATTTTCTGTGACTAATTGGAGATAAGACTCTCATAAACTTTCCTGCCCTGGCTGGCTTTGAATTGCAATCCTTAGATCTCACCCTCCTCAGTAGCTAGGATTACAGATATGAGCCACCAGTGCCTAGCTCTGGCTGTATCCTTTGTCACTGGATACCTCCTGCTTTGTCATAGTTTCTGTGTTCCCAGATGAAAGCATTTAAATTCACAACACCTATAGCAGATAATAGCCAGGGGAAATGGGATAATGAAAAGTTTTCTGGCTTCTTCCTACCTCGTGGTCTCCTCAGGGCTGAGAGCTGGCTCAAAAGGCCCAGTTTCCTTGAGACATTCTGGCATCCTGGAAAGGCTGAGTCTGGCCAGACTCCACTATAGAGAAGGCTTGTGATAAGAAAGCTTCTTGTCATTGATGTCTGGATATCAATCAGCATCACCCCCTGCCTGGCTGGCATTGTTTACTGGACATCCATCAAATCTTCCCACAGGAGCTGCAAACCACTCTAACAGGGGTCAAGGAGCAAACACTAAGTTTATTAATTAGAAGAACACATTTGCCATTTGAAGACGTGTTTTTTTTTATCCAAGTCAAACTCATCAGAAAGTAAACTTCAGGGTGCAGTTGGTTATTAAACTTTGATTCTCAGAGCCCTGGACCCAGAATAACAGGTACCGATGGGCTCAATTGCTCAACCAAAGGATATAGAGCTGCAGATGGATCAAAAAAACAAGACTAGGGCTGGGAAGGTGGCTCAGTGGTACAGTGCTTGCTTTGCATGCATGAGGCCCTGGGTTTGATTCCTCAGCACCACATAAGCAGAAAAAAAGAAGGTGGAGAGCGGGAACCAAACTCAACTATTTGTTGTCTCCCAGAAACTCATTTTGTAGGCAAAGAAACCTACAACTTTGGTGTGCAAGCACAGAAAAAGATCCTTCATTGGTCTGGGAAGGTGGCTCAGTAGTAGAGTGCTTGCCTTGCATGCATGAGGCCCTGGGTTCGATTTCTCAGCACCACATAAGCAGAAAAAGCCAGAGGTGGCTCTGTGGGTCCAGTGGTGAAGAGCTTGCCTTGAAATGAAGAGCTGAGAGACAGCGCCTTGGCCCAGAGTTCAGGTCCAAGACTGGCAAAAAAAAATAAATAAAAGAAAGAAAAATATAGATCCTTCATGAAACTGAATTTTCTTCAACACTAACATTCTACCACAGAACCACTTAGAGTTTTTTCTGTGAGTAATTGAGCTTAGAGTCTCACTGACTTTCCTGCGCAGAGTGATTTAGAATGATGGTCCTCAGAGCTCAGAGCTCAGATTCCCAAGCAGCTGGGATTTTAGGCATGAGCCACTCATGCCTTGCTGTGGTTCTA
>NW_012267579.1:51231-55312 GCF_000151885.1 Dipodomys ordii | reverse complement strand
CACTGATCTCCATTGTGCCTTTGCCACACTGCTTGTCACAGAGTAGAGTCATGGAGATCACTGGATGGAAGAATATGTGTCATGGTGTATACATATCTCTGCATTGACTAGATCCTGATTGTCATTGGTGGCATCCTGCTTTGTCACTGGCTATAAATTTGTTTGTCATTGGCTGCAAGATCCACTTTTTTTTTTGCCTGAATTGGGGCTTGAACTCAGGGCCTGGGCACTGTTCCTGGGCTTCTTTTGCTCAAGGCTAGCACTCTACCACTTGAGCCACAGCACCACTTATGATTTTCTTAGTGGTTTCTTAGTGGTTTATTGGAGATGAGTCTCACAGAGTTTCCTGCCTGGGCTGGCTTTGAACTTCGATCCTTAGATCTCAGACTCTTGAGTATGAAGGGTTAAGGCATGAGCCACCGACGCCTGGCTTGTTCCTGAACTTCTTTGGCTCAAGGCTAGCACTCTACCACTTGAGCCACTACACCACTTCTGGCTTTTTCTGTGTATGTGGTTCTGAGGAATTGAACTCAGGGCTTCATGCATGCTAGGCAAGCACTCTATCACTAAGCCACATGTCCAGCCCCTCCACCCCCCATAATAGTTTAAGCAACTAAGCAATATGAACTTTTTTTTGAGTTGGGCACTGGTAGCTCAAGACTGTATCCCTAGATACTCAGGAGGCTGAGATCAGAGGATCAAGGTTCGAAGCCAGCCCAGGCAGGAAAGGCTGTGAGACTCTAATCTCCAATTAACCACCAGAAAACCAGAAGTAGTGCTGTGGATCAGTGGTAGAGCGCTTGCCTTGAGCTGAAGAGCTGAGGGACAGCACCCAGGGTCCGAGTTCAAGCCCCATAAAATGACAAAAATGAAAAAAAAACTTAAAAAATTATTGTCAAGGACTGGGAAGGTGGCTTAGTGGTAGAGTGCTTGCCTTGCAGGCATGTGGTCCATAGTTTGATTCCTCAGCACCACATAAGCAGAAAAAGCAGAAAGTGGTGCTGTAGAACACTAGCCTTGAGCTAGTAGTAGCCTTGTAGTAGAGCACTAGCCTTGAGCTGAAGAGCTAAGGGACAGCGCCCAGGCCCAGAGTTCAGGCCCCATGACCGACAAAAAAAAAAAGAAATGTATACATTTTTTCAAGGTAATATACAGAGTGGTTACAGTTACATAATTAAGGTAATAAATACATGTTTTGACAAACTTGTTACACTTTCCCTCCTTTTTCTCCTACTTTCTATCCCCCTCCCTCCTACCTCCTCACCCCCCATAATTTGTACAGATCATTTCCAACACATTGTCTTCTGTATATTGATGTTGCATTGGCTCAGCCCTTGTCTTTATCTCACTATTCTGTTGTTCCCCTTCCCTTTCCTAATTCAAATAAATGTATATGCAATACTATGGGACCAAACTCAAATACAGCAACAACAGGGGATATAAATATCAAATGTTTGGGAAAACATACTCCCTCAATGTTTAAGAATTACAGCATGTATGAAGTTGGATAAGACTTTAAGTGCTCAATACACATAGTTTATACACACAGTTTTATTCCCTATGTACATTACTAAGAACATCACTGCTTTTGAAGAAAAGTGTTGGCTGTCCAATTAGCCATTGAATGCTTTATGACAACTGGTACTTCCCATCAATGAAAGGGAGAGTGTACATTTGGAAAGAATTTTATTATTCTTCATAGGGAAGAAAAGAGACATGGCTAGGTAGCCTGATGATAAAATAAAAATGATCACTTCCAGTTTTGGAATTTTTACTGCTGTGTAAAAGTAATAATAGTCCATGTTGTTGTTGGAGCAATAGAAGAACATGAAACAGCTGACCAACAGCAGGTTAATGTGGGTGGCTTTGTTCTCGGGTGCTGGCTGTGAGGCAAGCCTGGGACTATGGAGGTGCTGGGCTGTCTTGTGGTGTCAGTACAGGAGGGTCACCATATAGAGGCTGGTGATGATCATGAGGCTTACAAATACAAGATCTCAAAATAAGAAGATAGAGATGCAATACCATGGTGTATTGTCTTCTATCTGCTGAGTATGACAATATACATTTGGAAATCCAGAACTTGTAAGAGTAAAATTGCTTTTGGCTTTCATAACCTTAATGACCAGAACATAGATGAGTGTTATTGACTACCCAGCAGAAGAGGAAAGAAGGGAAAAACCACACTGAAGACTTAGATTTAAGCCACATGCACTGGAGCAAGGTTGTGCTGATGGAAAGTGCCTGGGTGGCTCTGAACAGGTACACCACTGCCATGCAGCCCACACCGTCCAGAAAACGTTGGACTCCAAAAGATGCCATGATGTCTGGCAACATTGTGAAGGTGAGGTTCAGGATGTTGATCACAGGTGCATGAAGACAGCATCGATGGGCTTCTTCAGATGAGGTTGGAATCAAAACATGTACAGATAGAGCATGGAGAGCAGGTAATTCCCATGACACCGATGCACAGCTGGGCTATGAGGAAAAGCCCCCATATTGTTTCATCAGAAAACACTGTGAATGGCATTGTAAGGTCTGATGTATGGAGCAGCCAGACAGTTGATACCAGAATGAAAAATCAGTGCATTATTGATCCGTTCTAAATGGTTCTTCAGGAAGAATATGAGGAAGATGAAAATCAGTTTCAGGCCCAGGGTTGGCTCTTGTGGAATGGAATCCCAACGGCTCCTGAGGATCTTAGAGGACAGAAACGGATGAGATTATAGAAGGGAACTCCTGGCTCACACCATGGGTCCTAATGCCTTTGCTAGGAGAACTGTGGGCATGTGGTACACAGATATTTGCACAGTATAAGGAGTTTTCTAGATCATCAGATTGTAGTGTGTGTGTGTGTGTGTGTGTGTGTGTGTGTGTGTGTGTGTCTATATGTGTGTATTCACGAGTCCCTGGGGCTTCATCTCACATCCAAAAAGCTAACCCTGAGGTTTCCTTTTCGTTGTTGTTCAAGGATAACAGCTATACCTCCATCTTCATGCTGGTTTATTTGAGAATTAAGTCTTGTAGACTTTCCTGCCATGGCTTGCTTTTAATTGCCATCTTCAGATTTCAAATTCCCAAGTAGGTAGGACTGCAGACATGAGCCAACAGTTCTCAGTACAAAAATCCTATTACAAAACACATTTTATCCATAATTTGGTAGAAAGTTAAGGTAGTTCAAACTCCAGAACCAGAAAAAAATATCCTTAGCACCGTATTAAGTTTTCACTTTCAACTCTTCTGGGAAAGAAATTCCAAAGAGGGGGAAATTACCGGGTAAGGAATCAAAATAAGCTTCAAAGGAGGAGTGTGGCAAATATATAAGATGTGAAAATGTTTTCACACACATCCTACAAACTTGATTAAGCATTGTATTTAGCCTGCTATTTTCTTAGTATGGATTTGAAATCAAATGGGATCAATATTGTGTGATCTAAAGAATGGAATACAAGTGTATTTGGTGGGCAAATAAAAAGTGACACAAAATAACTGCAGAAATGAATGTACCTATGTAGTTCAGAGCATCATATCGGGCAGTACGGAAACTTTTCCATTGAGGTTGGATGAGCAAAATCATCTGATGTCTGGACAATTTGTCATTTATGACAATTATGGGATGAACCAATGCAGCAGTGGTACGCAGTAGACGCTATGTGGATAGGAAGTATACAACTTATGTGTGGTGACAGGATGAGAAAACTGGGAAAGACAAGCGGTGACATTGTACACAAAGAAATATATTGTAGGAATTGGCGATGTGGAAAAACTGGTAGAGTGGCACCCTTGAGCCCCCCATCTCAGGGACAGAACCTAGGCCCTGAAACTTCACAAGTGACAAAGCAAAATATACACATGGCCTAATTATTCAATGGTCATCCCTTTTACATCACCTCTATCACAACAATGAAGATTATAATGGCAATTAAAATGATGACAGGGAAGACTGCAACACTAACTCCTGTCATTTCAAAAAAGTGATAAGATACAAGATATAGAACCAACTCAGATGCCCCTCAGTAGATGAATGGATCAAGAAAATGTGGTATCTCAGTATAACCCCTGCTTTCACTATATTTCATGTCAG
>NW_012267579.1:49222-51181 GCF_000151885.1 Dipodomys ordii | reverse complement strand
GGATGGTGTGGGTGGCCTTGCTCTTGGGTGCTGGCTGGGTGGCAAGGCTAAAACTATGTAGATGCTGAGCTTTCTGGTGGTGTTGGTAGAGAAGCCTCATCATGTAGAGGCTGGTGATGATCATGAGGATTATAAACACAAGATCTCAAAATAATAAGATAGACATATAATACCCTGATCTATTGTCTTCAAGCTGAGGAGTATGACAATATACATGGAAAACTCAGAACCAATGAGAATAAATTGATTTTGGGGCATAGATGAGCATATTGACAACCCAGAAGGACAAGAAAGAAGGAGAAATCCACACTGAAGACTTAGATTTAAGCCTCACGCACTGGGCACGACTGGAGCTGATGGTGATGTCCTGAAAAGCACTGATGAGTGAGGTGGTATAGATGGACAGATCCCGGGTGACTCTGAAGAGGTACACCACTGCCTTGCAGCCCACATTGTCCAGAAAATGTTGGACTCCAAAGGATGCCATGATATTTGGCACAAGTGTGAAGGTGAGGTTCAGGATGTTGACCACAGTCAAATGTATGAATATGGCATTGATGGGCTTCTTCAGATGACGCTGGAATGAAAACATGTACAGATAGAGCATGGAGAGCAGGGATACCAATGCACAGCTGGACTATGAGGAAAAGCCCCCATATTGATTCGCCTGAGAACATTGTGAACGGCACTGTAAGGTCTGATGTATAGAGCAGCCAGACAGTTGATACCAGAATGAAAAATAAGTGCACTAGATTATCGATCCATTCTAGATGGTTCTTCACGAAGAATATGAGGATGATGAAAATCGGTTTCTGGAACCTTTGAGATTCCATTCCAGAAGAGCCAGGAGTGGCTCTTCTGGAATGGAATCTCAAAGGTTCCAGAGGATCTTTGAGTACAGAAACGGATGAGATTATAGGAGGGAAACCCTGGCTCATACCACGGGTCCTAGTGCCTTTGCTAGGAGAACTGTGGGCCCTGTGGTACCAGATGTGAACATGGTTTCACACACCTTATGAAAAGTCATTGAAGCATTGTGCTGACCATGGTTCTATTTTAGCTTGCCTTGATATGAAATGCAGTCATTATCATGTGACTCCAGAGATGAAATGCCAGTGTATTTCTGGAGGAAAGCGACACAAAAATCTACACTAACCACACTTGCACTATGATAAAACACTGGGGCAATGGAACAGGAGACTAAGATTCAAAGTAGGCTTCAGCTCACCTATTTCCTCTATGCAGTGATCACTGGAAGTGAGCAATATATAGCAAGAGACCTAGGAAGTCTACCATGCAGTAGATTCAGTATATGTAAATGATGAATGTTTTGATCATGAAGAGATCTTGTTATCATTATCATGATAAAAATCTATGATTTCCCTAGCATTGTATCTGTGGTTCTGAAATTTTTCCATTGAGATTGGAGGAATAAAATCACTTGCTGTTTGGAGAGTCTGGTGGTCATTATGACAGTTAAAGTGTGAACAAATGCATCAATGGTCCTCAGTAGACACTAAATGGAAAAGGAACTACATAAGTTGTGGTTAGGACAGGATGGAAAAACTGGGAAAGGCAGAGGTAGGGCTGACATTACCCAAACAGAAATGTACTATAGAAGATGCACTATGGCTCAAAGTAGCAGAGCGCAGCCTGGAGCTTAAAATCTCAGGGACAGCATGTGCACCCTGAGTGGAAGCCTTACAACAGACAGATATTTATCCTTATTTCTTGATTTATGAAATAGTAACCATGTATACTAGCTTTATAATAAAAATACAAAATAATACTGACAATTAAAATGACAAAAACTGGCAAGAGTACAATAATAACAACCATCATTCACAGAATTGATAAGCTATAAGAAAAACAGCTGATCAGGTCACCAGTGGCTTACACCTGTAATCCTAGCTACTTATGAGGCTGAGATCTGAGGATCACGGTTTAAAGCCAGTCTGG
>NW_012267579.1:38997-40182 GCF_000151885.1 Dipodomys ordii | reverse complement strand
AACTACTGGGGCATAGAGAATTACAAAGAGGAAAGATAATAGTAAATAGACCTCAAAGCACATCCAATATCCAGTGGTATGAATGGGGGCTTATGGAACATCAGCCAATGAGGAGAATGTGACATGCCCTGTTCCAGTGCAGGTCTCCAATCAATGATAAAGAAAATAATAAAAGAACTAACCAATGTGCAATGGCCTCCCGAGTAGACAGATAAGACAGGTTTGCTCAGGACATCTTTCCAGAAAGTGCAGTGGTGAAAGCTGGACATGCATGGGCATACTCTCTACACAGCGCTGTCCTAGAGTTTCACATTGTTTTTTGAAGTAGGAACACTGATTTTCTCCCTTGAGTGCCTTTGCCATGCTGCTTGTTCACAGAGAAGAGTCATGGAATTTGGAGGACCTAAGAATACATGCCATTGTCTATATGCTGCTTGGTCGTTGGCTTCATCCTTCATCATTGGCTACATCCTAACCTGTCAGTGGCTGCATCCAGCTTCCTCATAGGCTGTATCCTGATTTGTCACTGTCTGTGTCCTTTCTTATTGCCTGCATCCTCCTGTCTCATTGATTTTTATCTGTTTTCTATTAGGTATATACTGAACATCCAAGAAATCCAAAAGGACTACTTTCAAAACCTATACAGAGATTTTGTCCATAGAGGAAATAGTTAGGCAGCCTGCTTAAGAAATCCCATTTGGGCACAGGTTGGAGACACCAGAGACAGAGTTGGTGTGGCTTTTCACTCATCTCCAGTGCAAACTGGATTACTAGGAGTGAAAATCCACATCCTGCTGCCACTGATCGCAGATAGTACAAAAAACTAGGAAAGTATGTATACATCCAAAAAACATCTTCACGCCACCTCACAGAACAACGTCTGGAAAGTAGCTGTCCCCCAACACTCCAAAAGAACACCATCTTTGATACTGCAATAGAGCCTGCCTTAGCAGCTAGTAGATAAAGATAACTTTGGCCAGAGAAGCTGTAACTGTGGTATCATTTTTCAACAGGACAAAGCAATCTGATCAGTGATAGTAACCTCCACCTAGGGGAAGGTTGCCCTGTCCAGGAGGAGATAGCTCTTCCCAGGAAGGGACAACTTTGCCAGGGTTGGCAGAGAGGGTTGGCCCCGCCCCTTGGCAGTGAACCAAGACATTCCAGTCATATAGCAGCTACCCTCAG
>NW_012267579.1:30138-34532 GCF_000151885.1 Dipodomys ordii | reverse complement strand
ATCCCCTCTCCCACTGAGTTAGTCTGAGAGGAGGGACACAAGGACTCCCAAGATTGCAAGGCAGAACTTTTTTCTGTCTGCTCAAACTGATTTGAGAAAACAACGAAGCCATAAGGAAAACCAATCACTGCAAGGAAATCAAAGGCTCCATCAAGAGATGGGGTAGCAGAAATAGGTGAGAGACAAATGAATTGAAGTATTGTTTTCTAAAAGTAATTTTTATTTTTTATTTATATATTTTGCCCCATTTTTCTTCTTCATTGCTGTTTATTCCTACAGAGTCTATGGTGATTACTAGGCTTCCTCCTTAATTGTGTGTATACTTAATTGAGGGTATATTTTGAGAAAATATCTATTGCTCAATTATATGACTTCTATTTCTTTCTTTCTTTATTTATTTTTGGGTCCAGTCATGGGGCCTGAACTCTGGGCCTGGGCACTGTCCCTCAGCTCTTCAGCTCAAGGCTAGTGCTCTACCACTTGAGCCACAGAGCCACTTATGGCTTTTTTTCTTTTTGCTTATATGGTGTTGAAGAATCGAACCCAGAGCCTCAGGCTTGCAAGGCAAGCGCTCTACCACTGAGCCACCTTTTCAGCTCAAATGTATGATTTTTAATTTTAGACTTTTGCCTTAAAAAAAAGGAACTTTTTTCAGTTAAAGGGTAGGATTATTTAGTAGACCTGCTGGGACCAGGCCAGGTTGGCAATCCTCATGGATGAGAAAGGTCTGGGATAGACCTAAGAGACAGAGCTGGGAAAAGAAGTGGGAAAGAGCTGGGAAAGAGGTGGGAAAGAGAGAGAGCAGGGAAAGAGAGAGCTGGGAGAAAGAGCTCAGAGTGCTGGGAAAGGGCTGAGAAGGTAAACATAAATACATTTTCAAATATCTTTATTTCTTCCTTTGTTTTTTCTTATTGTTTTTCTTTCTCTGAATTTAGGTCTTATCTTTCTTCTGTCTGTTCCTTTCCTTCAATACATCCCTCTACCCTTATTTTCTCCTCCTCAATTTTTCTTTATAAGTTTCAATCTTCTAATTCACCTCAAGTCATTTTATTTTATTTCTGGTCCTTTACTACTTATTCCTTTGCTTTAGTCCACTGATCCCTATGTGATTGCTGTTGATCTAGACTCTATCTGTATCCAATTTGACAGTGTCAAAGTGGATTATTCTGTCATCCTTTTGGTTCAGACTGCTATAAAGCTCATGACAGATTTGTTCACTTATTTTAACTATATATATATATATATATATATATATATATATAGTGTGTTTTGTGAAAGATTTTTAAATTAAATAATGTTTTATTGTGATAATACTGTACAGAGGGGTTACAGTTACATGAGCAAGGTAATGAGTACATTTCTTATCAAGCATTGTTGCCTCCTCCTTTAAGTGAAAAGTTTTTGAAACTAACAGACTCGACTTATTTGACTTCATCTGCCTTGAAATTATGCTTTGTTTTCCATTTTTTCTTTGTTCTCATGGTCTGTGATGATAATTTCACGGAAGGAAACAGTCAAAGCTGGTCTGTGTATGTATGAAAGAATTTATTTATTTTGAGTTGCTGTGTGTATGTATGCACAAGTGACTGACATTAAACTGACATTACTGCAATAAAGAAATCCATTTTCCCAAAAATCAGTGTGTTTTGTGGTGGTACTGAAATTACTTTCATATCCTAAAAGGAATGATAGAGGTAAAATACCTGCCTATGACTGTTAACCCTTAAAGTTGTACAGCTATAAGTTCCAGGCTGGTTGTTGTCTTAAAAATGTTTCCTGGTGTGGTACTGGATTTACTCTCATTTCTAAATGGACAGAACTAGCCATAGAAACACAAGAAAAATGGCAAGTCCAGGAATCTCAACTCCTACTCAAAACAAATAGGCAACAGAGCAATCAATGAAAAACCTAGAGGACAGTTCTCACGTTCTACAAACACTACTTGTAAACATGCTGAATGAAAAGACTGAAAGCCTGCATGAGGCTATACTTGAGCGTGATGAAGCTAACCAAAGATTAATAGAGGAATTAATGGAATCCACAAACAAAAAGCAGTATTAATTCCAACCAAAGGGGCTGGGAAGTGCTCAGTGATAGGGTACTTGTGTAGCATGCATGAGGCCCTGAGTTTGATCCTCAGCACCGCATAAACAAAAAGAAAAAAGCTGGAAGTGGTGCTGTGGCTCAAGTTGTAGAGTGCTAACCTTGAGATGAAGAACTGAGGGACAGTGTCCAGCCCAGATTTTAGGCGCCATGACCAGCAAAAAAAAAACAACAACAACAACAACCAAGAGACAAAACATAATTCCAACCAAAGGAAAGGAAGTGCAATGAAAAATACATCAGATTCATTTCAGAATCATAGCAGAGAAATTCCTGAACATCCAAATGATAGGTCCACTCAGATACAAGAAGCCTTTAGAACCTCAAACAGACAAAACCAGAATTGGACATCCCACCAGCACACTGTGATCTGCACAGGATTTATAAAGACCAAGCTTCAGCTGGGGCTTGAACTCAGGGCCTGGGTAGTGTCCCTAAGCTTCTTTTGCTCAAGGCTAGTGCTCTACCACTCGAGCCACAGTGCCAATTCTGGCTTTTTCTGTGTATGTGGTACTCAGGAATCAAACCCAGGGCTTCATGCATGCAAGGCAAGCACTGTACTACTAAGCCACTTTCCCAGCCAGTATAGAGCCTTATAAACAGGAAATAGCAATGGAAATACACTTCAAATTAGGCCCAATGTCCAGTGGATTCTAGGTTTGCAGTGCATCAGCCAATGAATAAGCATGTCACATACCAAGTTGGAGTGCTGGTCTCTGAGGAAAAAAAGGAAAAAGAACTATCCAATGTGTAATGGCCTCTAAAGTAGAGAAGTAGGCCCAGTCTCTTAGGACACTCTCCAGAAAGTCCCATGGTTACAGCTGTATACCCAGACCCATAGTCTCTTCACAGTGCTATCCAATTTGTTGCCCGAATCCTGAACACTGATGTTCTCCATTGTGCCCCAGTACCATGCTGCTTGTCACAGTGTAGAATCATGGAGGCTGTAGGATCTAAATACAGGTGTCATGGCCTATATCTTGCTTTGTCCTTGGCTGAACCCTTTCTCATTGGCTGCATCCTGCTTTGTAATTGGCTGTATCCTGCTCCTTCTTTGGCTGTCTACTGACTTGTCATTGACTAGATCCTGTTTCTTCATTGGCTGCCAGGCAAGAAAATACATTCTTTATCCCAACAATTATATTTTAAGCAACAAAACCCCCAGAAAACTTTGATGGAAACACACTTTTACACACACACACTCACACACTGAAAGACATGTTCAGTAAGACTTCAAAACCTCAATGTTTTAAAATTTCAGCATATCTGAATTTGAGTAACTTGTCTAGTGCTCAATCCTCACAGCTCCACTCTAGGTCCTTTGGTGGTCAATTAGATATTATAGTCTCATGGACGTTCCTGCCTGGGCTAGCTTTGAACCTCTATCCTCAGATGTTAGCATCCTGAATAGTAGAATGACAGGCCTGAGACACTGGCACCTGGCCTCTGTGGTGTTTTTGTCATCCTACAAACAGCAAAGATGAAGTGAGCAGAGTTGGATTGCCACCATGGTCTTGTCTTCACTTCCTATTAAAATGGATCATTCTTGGTATAACATAAGTGAGTGAACCATCGTGAAACCATTCTGTTATTCTTCATGAGCAAGAACGGGCATAGAGTGGGGTAGCTGAAGGACAACATCAGAAGCACACCCTTGGATTTGTTCAATTTCTCCAGCGTCCACAAGGAATACATTTTCACGATGTTGTTGGAACAATAGAAGAACACGAAGCAGCTGACCAGCAGCAGGATGGTGTGGGTGGCTGTGTTCTCAGGCGCTGTCTGGGAGGCAAGGATGGGACTGTGGAGGTGCTGGGCTCTGCGGCGGTGTCGGTAGAGAAGCGTCACCATGTAGAGGCTGGGGGCCACCATGAGGACCACGAACAGAGCATCTAGCAGCACAAAATATCCGATAATGGGCATTGAGGTGGCCCTTATGAAGTTCGTTTGACAGTAGGGATGAGAAAATCCCAGGCTCATGATGGTTGAATTGCAATTGGATTGTACATTTGTGATGATGTTGAAATACATGATGGGATTCAAGATCCATAAGGAGAGCAGCGAAAGAAGGATGCAGGTGGAGAGTCGACTTTTCAGCCAAGCCCTCTGGGCAGGGGTGCGGCTGATGATGTGGGCCTGGAAAGCACTCATGAAGGTGGTAGTGCAGGTGGACAGTCCCCGCATGACCCTGAACAGGAACAGCATTGCTTTACACGTGGCATCATCCCAGAAACACAGGACTCCATACGAGGAGACAATGAAGGGCATGGACTCAAAAATGATGGTCAAGG
>NW_012267579.1:24195-29073 GCF_000151885.1 Dipodomys ordii | reverse complement strand
TCATGGGATGACCTCTGGGCCTGGGCACTGTCTCCACTCATCAGCTCAAGGCAAACACTCTACCGCTTGAGCCACAGAGCCACTTCTGGTTGTCTGTGGTTCATTGGAGATGAAAGTCTCATGGACTTTCCTGCCCGGGTTGGCTTTGAACCATGACCCTCAGATCTCAGCCTTCTGAATAGCTGGAATTACAGGCGTGAGCCACCAATGCCTGGCTTATTTTCTGTACATTTGAGAGTTTTCCCCTGTATCATTCTCACTCATTACTGTTCTTGTGTTTTCTCTCTCATCACAGAGAATCCTTTGTTCCTTAATTAACTTGCACTGAATTAAATTAGCATCCTATTGTTCCTGACTAAGTCTGTAAGAACATTTTCAACCCATTCTCCTGAACAATCTCCTGCACAACAAAGTTCCACTCTGGCCCTCTTTGCTGCTGCATGGAAGTATTCTCACTGTTTCCTGGCCAGAAGCAACAGCCAAATTGTTTAGCATGACAACTCTGTGTGTTGTCCTCGTCAGCATTCATTGTGCCTTCCAGAGACAGTTTAACGTTTATGAATTAGAATTCTGAGGAATTGTGATATTGGCTATGATTCACAATTGTTCATCATGTTTTCATATGGGTAATATGTGTTATCTTTCCTATGTAATCAGGATCTTTCCAGATTTTCTTTTTCTATGTGTGTTGGTCGTAGGTCTTGATTCTGGGTCTGAGCATGGTCCCTGAAAATTTTTCCTCAAGACTGGTACTCTATGACATGAGCTACAGCTTTGTGTCTGGCTTCTTGGTGCATAATTGGTGATCAGTGTATCATGGACTATCTTGGGTAGGCTCTCTTTGAACTGTTATCCTCAGATCTCAGTTTCCTGAGTGGCTAGCATTACAGGCGTAAACCACACACACCCAAATCATCTTTTAACAAGTGCTTTCCTTTTTTCTTCTGCTAGCTCTAAACTTTTCAATTTAATTAGCATGACCTCTATAACTATCTTTCTTTCTTTGTTTATTTTTGTTTTTAGGTCCTGTCGTGGGGTCTGAACTCTGGGCCTGGGCTCTGTCCCTCAGCTCTTCAGCTCAAGGCGAGCACTCTACCACTTGACCCACAGCACCACTTCTGGCTTTTTTCTCTTTGCTTATGTGGTGTTGAGGAATCGAACCCAGGGCCTCAGGCATGCAAGGCAAACACTCTACCACTGAGCCACCTTCCCAGCCCCACCTGTATAACTTTCTAGTGAAGCTTGTTATTTTATATTTTCCCTTATTATTGGACAGAAAAATAGTGTGAAATAAGAGTATTAAATGCAGCTCTCTCACAAAAATTGACTTGGGATGTGCATTTTCCATTAAGCTCTCTGCTCTGATTCTCATTCGATGACCCACTGGGCAATTATAGGACTCATGTTACTAGGATCAACCATTGCAATGCATTATTTTACACAAAGACTTTCGTAATTAGCAGAAATAACAGGGGAAATAAAGGAAAGATGGAAATGATATAAATAAACCTGATCAAGTCAGTTCATACTCTTGAGCAATGTACCGTGAGAAACCGCACACCCAGTCTTTCTTAAATGCCATGTTTCACCCAGTCAGAATAAAATTCCATTTATTCTCTCTCAGACACTGATGAAGCCAATCCACTGCCCTGAGAAGCCATAAGGGTGCAGAATTTTTTTCAGCTGAACAACATTTACTAACACAATTATTGTGCTTTACAAATGGAGTGAAATCTGCCCCAGAAAAACTCTATCTCCACATATTGAAAGATAAAAATCTGCTGTGAAAACTTGCTACTATGAGTATGCATTGTGAAATTTCTACTACAAAAATCAGAGATGATTCAGACACAAAGATCAAGAGAACAATGTCAGAAAGGGGCCCCAACATGACAGACTGGGTTCTGGGATGAGGACAAGGAGAGCAGACAGCCCTTATGGGAGAAAACACAGAACACGTCAGCTCCTTGTGCATGAGCATACGTTTCACACACCCACCTCTCAGTGTCCAATAAGATGGGGAAATGTTCACCCTTAAAGTAGTAGCTGGAAAGCTAATTTAAGATGGGAATTTTAGAGATAGCAATAGAGAAAATGCAAGCCCTTGTGGAAAGAAGATTTTGTGGCTCACCTGCTACTCAGGTGGCTGATATCTGAGGATTCCAGTTCTAAGCCAGCTCAAGCAAGGAAAATTTGTGAGATTTGCGTCTCCACAGAATCACCAAATCTGGAAGCGGAGCTAGAGCTCACATGGTACAGTGTTAGTGACAGTGTCCTAGCCCCAGAACTGGCACATAATCACACACACACATACACACACACTCACACACACACACACACACACACACACACACACTGCATGATTTTGTGATTTCCCTTATAAATACATTTGAAAGTACTCCTAATATGCCTAGAAGATGGAACTTACCACGGATGAGTTAGCAGTTGTGCAGGACTTGTCTGGAGGAAACCGAGCTGTGTTGTGCCACAGCGGCTGAGGTGTGCACACCCGAAAGAATAAAAAGCAAGCAAATGCCTGAACGAAAAGGGTAGCATGCAGAGAAAAAAGAAAGATGTGTATTCAGCCGCAAACACAAGTGAGAGAAATGAAGACGGGCCAGTGATGCACACCTGCAATTCTAGCTACTCAGGTATCTGAGATGTGAAGATTGGGGATCAAAGGTAGCGAGAACAGGAATAGTCCAGGAGATGCTTATCTTTACAAAAACTAATTAAGTTAAAAAATCCACAATTGGAGCTGTGGCTCAAGTGGTAGAGAACTAATCTTGGTCAAGGCAGCTAAAAAAATCTGAGCACCAAGAGCTTGTCTTCAAGACATAGGACTGGAACCAAAAAGCAATATGGAGAAAAGTGAATCTGCAAACCACAGCTCATCCTGGGACGGGCAGTGTTGGGCCTTCACCCCACCTCTGGCTCTGAAACCAGGTTCAGAGTTGCAGAATCCTTCTTGTGGCTGTCTGGACTGCAGACACACAGAGTGTCTTTGTAAGCCTGGATTGATCATGTGTGCCCATATCAGCCAGAGGAGGACGGGGGTGGGGTGTGTGTGTGTGTGAGGGGTTTCCCCAGGGTGTTTCCTCAGCTTGTCCCCTGCTACTATCACTTTGGCCCTGTTTATCTCTTGTCATCGTGATGACCCAGAGCACTCAGGTGCCCTGTCCCACGTGCTCAGCATGTCTCCTGATGCAGGTCTGTCTGTGCTCCCAGTCCCAGCGGTGTCAAGAAAGTTAAATGGAGACACTAAGAGCTCATTCAAAGTTACTTCTCACACCACTGGTAGGAAATAACCTGAGCAGTGCAGGGCAGAGTCCAGAGAGCAGTGTACCCTCCACTGGGAAGTACTGAGCCCCCAGCATTCATGGCTTGGCACTGAGCTCCATGGGGTCTCTGTCTTGGCTCATTAATTGATCACCCAAAGTTGGGATGTCATGATCACAATGTGTTCTTCTTTGTATAAAATGGTGACTAACACAGAAAAAGAGAAAATGATGGTGGGGAAAGTGGCTCAGTGGTAGAGTGCTTGCCTTGTGTACATGAGGCCCTAGGTTCCATTTCTCAGCACCACATAAGCAAAAAACTAAAGGCAAAAGTGGCACTGTGGCTCAAGTGGTAGAGTGCTTCCCTTGGGCTGAAGAGCTGAGGGACAGCACCCAGGCCCAGAGTTTAGACCCCATTACCTGAAACTTCTGCTACCCGACCAAAAAGGGAAGATAGAAAATGAACTAGAACTATGTTGTGTTAACTTATCACTGGAAGACGCTGTATTTAAGGAGAAATGAGATTAGGGGTCGCCAGTGGCTCACGCCTGTCATCCTAGCTAGTCAGGAGGCTGAGATCTGAGGATGGTGGTGCAAAGCCAGCCAAGGCAAGAAAATCTGCAAGACTCTTATCTCCAATAAAACACCAGACAACTGGAAGTGGTGCTGTGGCTCAAGTAGTAGATTGCTTGCCTTAAGCTGAAGAGCGGAGGCACAGCGCCCAGGCTCAGAGTTCAAGCCCCATGACTGACAAAGAGAGAGAGAGAGAGAGAGAGACAGAGAGACACAGAGAGAGAGAGAGGTAATTAACATGCATTTGTATAAAACCCCTGTGTGTGTTTGTGTGTGTGTGTGTGTGTGTTTGTGTGTGTGTTTGCTAAAGCTTCAACTTGGGGCCTGGGTGCTCTGTCTGAGTATTTGTGCTCAAAGCTGGTCCCCTACCACTTGAGCAACAGTTCCAATTCTGGCTTTTTGGTGGCTTATTGGATATAAGCCTGCATAGGCTGCCTTTGAACCTTGATTTTTAGATCTCAGAAACCTGAATAGCTAGGATGACTAGTGTGAGCCACTGGCACGGGTCTGCTGATTATGATATCAGCTTGGAGAGCAGTTTCAGTGAGATTGTTATAATCACTGCTACTCAGAGTGTTTGTTCTTTGTGCATAAAAAAGCTTCTAATAAGTGAAGAATTAGAAAAATTAGGGCTGCGTCTATTTTACAATTTGCTAACTGCTGATTTTGCTTTTGTAAACTTGCTTACGCTGGCACTGACCCTTCCCTTTCCAGAAAAGAAGTTTCAGGGACCAGATGCCTGCCCCAGGACAAGGTCAGTGGTCGTAGATAAAGAACAGACAGTACGTGTTCCTCAGTTCCCATTTAGAAATTTCCCAGACAGGACCTTGAGATAACAACCACCTGGCAAGACCACAAGCTAAGCCAAATGTCAACCAATCACAAGTCTGTAACTATGTGAACTCCCCTAACCCTTATTGTCCAAAGTAACCACCCCCTTGAGTCCCCAGCGCCAATCATTTTACAAAGAGTGTTACAAAATTTCCCGCATGGCAAAGTGATTGTTGGCATATATGATGACCTTTAA
>NW_012267579.1:20256-21876 GCF_000151885.1 Dipodomys ordii | reverse complement strand
CTATGAAGAAAAGCCTCATATTGATTCACCCGAGAACAGGACTGATTGTTTTTGTGATGTTTTCATCTATAGAGCACACAGACAGTTGATACAGGAGAGAAATATCAGTGCACTGGTTATGGATCCATTCCAAATTGAGCTTCAGGGAGAATATACAGAAGAGGAAGTTCTCTTTCAGGCCCAGGGGTGGCACTACTGGAACAGGATCCCAAGACTTCCTCAGGATCTAAAGGGACAGTAATGTCTGCGATTATGGCAACGTGTTGTTCATGATATACTTCCTAGTTCCTCAGCGAGGAGAAACTGTGGGCTTTCGTGACAAATTTGCACGTTAAAAGGAGTTTCCTTTGTTCTTCGGATTGGTGTGTGTGCCTGTGTGTGTGTGTGTGTGTGTGTGTGTGTGTGTGTCTGTGTGTCAGTGTGAAATCCTGGGGCTTGATCTTAAGGCCTAAGTGTTATCCATGAACTTTAATTTTTGTATTGTTCAGAGCTAATGGCTCTGAACATTTCCATGTTTATGCTGGTTCTTTGGGAATAAGTCTCACAGACTCTTCTGAATGGGCTGGCTTTGAATCCTGATCTTCAAATCTCAACTTTTTTTTTGTCAGTCATGGGGCTTGAAGTCTGGGACTGGGTGCTGTCCCACAGCTCCTCAGCTCAAGGTGAGTGCTCTACCACTTGAGCCACAGCAGGATTTCTGGTTTTTGTGGTGGTTAATTGGAAGTAAGAGTCTCACGGACATTCCTGCCTGCACTGGCTTTGAACCATGATCCTCATATCTCAGCCTCCTGAGTAGCTAGGACTACAGGCATGAGCCTCTAGTGCCCAGATATAGCCTCTCATTTTTAAAACATATCTTATCTCGAATACAGAGTAAAGCAAAGGAACAAGTCCCGAATCCAAGCTCCAGCACTAGAAACAAAATTTATAGCACCCTAGGAATGTTTCAAAGTGCAATAGTTCCTATGGTGAAATTCCACAGTGGGGGAAATTATTGGGTAAGGAATCAAAATCAGCTTCAAAGGAGGAGTGTGCCAAACACACCAGAGGTGGAAATGCCTTCCTGCTTTTCTGAAAAACTCCGTAGAGCCTTGTTTTAACTCTGTTTTTATTTTATCCTTGTCTTGATAGAAAATGCAATCAGAATAACACAACCAAAATGACGGGAGACAAATGTATTTGTCGAGGTAAAAGACAAAACCAAAATCAACACTAAGTCAATGTACAAATGAATCTCCCACTATGAAAAAACACTAAGGCAACAGAACAGGAGATTAAGATTGGAACTAGGGATGGTCCCAGCATGCTCTTGTGGGACAACGAGAGCCAGCCTGGTGACTCACCTCAACACCCCACCTCTTGGCGGCTCCCAGGCTACCTCATCCACAAGCTCACCACCTGGCCTGTGGGGACCACTGGGATGGGGAAGACACGGAGGTCAAAGGTAATTGGAATGATGATGATGATGATGATGATGATGAAGAGGAATCAAAAGAAGCAGCAGAAGAAAAACCAGAAATAAAAATTTCATGAAAGAAAGAAAAATAGAGGAGAAAATAAAAGAAAAAAGAACGACAACAGAAGAAAAGGCAAGAAGAAATTAAAAGGAGATGAGAAGAA
>NW_012267579.1:9353-13605 GCF_000151885.1 Dipodomys ordii | reverse complement strand
CAGACTATTTCTACTGAGGGAGGGAAACTACCTGTTTTTATTTGCTTGATTCAAGTGTCTGAGAAACAAATCTCTTGTCTCCTAGGCTGCAATGAAATAACTTTTTTGTTTTGGTTGGTGGTGGGGCTTGAACTCTGGGCTTGGGTGCTGTCCCTGTGCTCTTCAGCTCAAAGTGCACACTCTACTGCTTGAGCCACAGCACCACTTCTGGTTTTCTGGTGATTAATTGGAGATAAGAGTCTCATGGACTTTTCTGCCTGGGCTGGTTTTGAACCATGATCCACAGATCTCAGCCTCCTCAATAGCTAGGATTACAGGTGTGAGCCATCCACATGCTGCTTGAAATAACTTTTTTTTTAGATTTTTCTTTTTTTATTGTGAAAATACTGTACAGAGAGGTTACAATTACATGGGCAAGACAATGAGTACATTTTTTATCAAGCATTGTAGCCTCCTCCTTTGTTTCCCCTTCCCATCCTCCTCCCTTCCCACCCCCCCAATCCTCCCCACTCCCCTCGCCGGCTCCCCCAAGGTTGTAAAGTTCACTTTTGACAGAACGACTTGTACATCTCATTGTTGTAATGGAGACATTTTGAAAACTCTTATAAGACCTTTGATATCAAACTCCATGGTTTTATCAAATACTATGTATCCATGAAGAAAAACCATTTTGAAATCTTTTTTCAATGTAATAATACCTGGACACATTTGCTAGCACCAAAATTTTAAAAACATTTTGTAGTTTTAGTTTAAAATGCCCTCCCCCCCCGCTTTTTTTTGGCATGCAGTGCCAGATTATTCCTGGGTACAGTGATTACAGTTTTATGCATTAAAATATCAGATAATTCATAATATATTTGCTCAATATATTTCCTTGATAGATATGCACAAGAATAACACTCATAATCCAATACATTAATTTCAAAGGTTGATTACCATTTTTTTTATTTTATTTGTTAAGTTACTGTACAGAGGGGTTACAATTACATGGGCAGGATAATGCTGCTTGAAATAACTTTTAACAAGGTTTTGGTATTTCCTTTTCTTTATAAAACATGCTCAGCAAGCTGCATGTTTGGTAAATTGTTATTTAACAATTATGACATCTGTCATGTTTTATAAAGCAACTAATTTAATAAAATTACTACTGTGAGGATGTAAAAAAGAAGATTCAAACTAGGCACAACATCACCCCTTTCCCATATTCAGGGATGACAAGAATAAAAGTGAGGAAAATGCCAGAGCCCCTTAACAGATCCAGAAAATCGATCATGCGATAGGTTCAGTAGGCGTAAGTGATGAACATTTTTATCATGCAGAAATGGTAAGGTTATCCTTGCCATGATAAAGAAAATCTCTATGATGTCCAAACATATCAGGTCTCTGGGTAAGAATGTCAGGTAAGTACTGAAAAACTTCCATTGTGGTTGGATGAGTACAATGACTTTCTGTTTGGACAGTTTGATTGTCCATTATGAAAATTAACATGTGAACAAATGTAACAGTGGTACTCAGTAGACTCTGTGGGTAATGCAGTATACAATTTGTGGGTGGTAATGGTTTGAATAAACTTGGAGGGAAGGGATAACATTGTCAAAAAATAAATATACACATTACCTGAGTTGTGAAATGGTAACCCGTCTGTACATTACATTTATAATGACAATAAAAAATAATAATGAAGCCTGGCACCAGTGGCTCATGCCTGTAATCCTACTCAGAGGAGCAATGTTCAAAGCCTGTCCGGGCATGAAAATCTGTTAGACTTTTATCTCCAAGAAACCACTCAGAAAACCAGAAGTGGCCTGTGGCTCAAGTGGTAGAGTGCTTGCCTTGAGCTGAGGAGGTGAGAGACAGCGCCCAGCTCAGAGTTCAAGACCCACGACCGACTATATATGTGTATATATATATAGACAATTACAATGATAAAAATTGGGAAGAATGCAATACTAGTTTCTATCATTCACAGAATCCATAAGTTATAGGACAGACATCTGATATGGAGCTGGGTGTGGGTGGCTCAAACACCCTAGATCCTAGTTATTCAGGAGGGTGAGAGCTGGGGATCATGATTGGAAGCCAAACTTGGTAATGAAGACTGTGAGACTCTTATCTCTAATAAACTATAACACAAGCTGGAAGTAGAACTGGGGCTCCTGTTGTAGAGTCCAAGCTTTGAGCATGACAACACAGGGACAGCACCCAGGCCCTGACTTCAAGCCCCAGAACCAGAATAAACAAACAAACAAACAAATGACATCTGTAGATCACTCTCTAAGTTATGAGTAAAATATTTTTAGGGCTTTCCAGGGTCACTGCAGAGAGTCAGTCCCAATTAGGTTTCTGTGTTCCCGGATGAAAACATTTGTGTAACTTCATTTCAAATCACAACAAATATAGCAGACAATAGCCAGAGGAAATGGAATAATGAAAAGTTTTCTGACCTCTTCCTACCATGTGGTCTCTTCAGGGCTGAGAGCTGGCTCACAAGGCCCTGCTTCCTTGAGGCATTCTGGCATCCTAGAAAGGCTGAGTCTGGCCAAGCTCGACTATAGAGAAGGCTTGGGATAAGGAGGCTTCTTGTCATTGATATCTGGATGTCAATCAGCGTCCCCTGCTGCCTGGCTGGCATTGTTTACTGGGCATCCATCAAATCTTCCCGCAGGAGCTGCAAACCACTCTAACAAGGGTCAAGGAGCAAACACTAAGTTTATTAGATGAACACATTTGCCATTTGAAGACATGTTTTTTTTTGGAACCAAATCAAAGTCATCGGAAAGTAAATTTCAGGGTGCAGTTGGTTATTAAACTTTGATTCTCAGAGCCCTGGACCCAGAGTAAAAAGTATCGATGGGCTCAATTGCTCAACCAAAGGATTTAGAGCTGCAGATGGATCAAAAAACAAGACTCAAGGGCTGGAAAGGTGGCTCAGTGGTACAGTCCTTGCCTTGCATGCATGAGGCCCTGGGCTCTATTCCTCAGAATCACATAAACAGAAAAAGCCAGAAGTGGCGCTGTGGCTCCAGCGGTAGAGCGCTTCCCTTGAGCTGAAGAGCTGAGAGACAGCGCCTAGTCCTGGAGATCAGGTCCATGATTGGCAAAAACAAAAAAAGAAAAAGAAAAAGATCCTTCATGAAACTGAATTTTCTTCAACACTAACATTCTACCACAGAACCACTTAGAGTTTTTTTCCGTGAATAATTGAGCTAAGAGTCTCACTGACTTTCCTGTTCTGAGTGTTTTAGAATGATGGTCCTCAGAGCTCAGAGCTGTGAGACTCCTATCTCCAATTAACTACCAGGACACCGGTAGTGGTACTGTGGCTCAAGTGGTAGAGTGCTTGCATTGAGTGGAGGAGCTTAGAGACAGTGCCCAAGCCCAGAGTTCAAGCACCATGACTGACAAAAAAAGAGGAAAGAAAAGAAAAGAAAAAAAACCATCTGTAAATTGGCATCAGTGGCTCTCTCCTGTATCCTAGGTACTCAGGAAGCTGGATATGAGGATTATGATATGAAGCCAACAGACTTCAAAAGTCTGTGACACTCGTATCTCTCATAAATTACCAAAGAAGCTGGAAGTGGAGCTGTGGCTTATGTGACAGAGTCTTAGCCTTGAGCACAAAAACTCAGGGACAGTATCCAGACCCTGATCCAAGCCACAAGACAGGCAATTGATAATCAAATAAACATATTTGCATACATACATACATAAATCACATCTATAGCTCAATCAATACCTTATAAATAAAAAAAGTTTACCCCTTTCCTGGGTTAGTGCAGATGAAGTCAATCTAGAAAACATTGAAGTTTATACGTTCCATTCAGGAAACATTATTGCAACCCGGTTTCATATCTCAACATGTATAGCAGGCTATGTTGTAAGGTTGGGGTAAGAGGATAATGAAGTCTTTTTACTTTTTCCTACCTCATGTTCTTCTCAAGGCTGAGAGCTACACAATGCTCATTCACGGGGCACAGCTTCCTGGAGGCAGTGTGGCATTGTGGATATGCTGCCTGTGCCCAGCCTCAACTATGTACCATATCAGGGTGATGAGGCTTCTCCCAGTGGATGTCAATCAGTGTCACCTGGTGTCTGGATGGCCTTGTTTACAGGGGGTCAATCTGAAGTCCCTACAGGAGAGCCAATCAGTCTCTCAGGTGCTGAAGGAATCGGTTAGAGAACACATTATGGTTATGGATTAGAATAATACAAGTCAAACTCATTAGAAAGCAAATTCAGGATGTAGCTGGTT
>NW_012267579.1:6751-7893 GCF_000151885.1 Dipodomys ordii | reverse complement strand
AGTGTGAACTATAGATTTATCATACATAAGCTTTGTGAAGTTGAGGCATGTCCCACTGTCTTCCTAATCCCTTCAGAGGTTTGTAAATGAAGTCTTGCTGGGCTGGGAAGTTGGCTCAGTGTTAGAGTGCTTGCCTCACATGCATGAGACCCTGGTGTTTGATTCCTCAGCACTACATAAGGAGAAAAAGCTGGAAGTGGCACTATGGCTCAAGTTGTAGGGCACTAGGATTGAGCTGAAGAGCTGAGGGACAGAGCCCCGGCCTAGAGTTCAGCCCCATGACGACATAAAAAAAATGAAGTCTTGTTGAATTTTGTTAAAGGTATTTTGTGCATGTATTGATATGATCATGTTCCTTCTGTTCTTTTTCAAAAGTGCTTTTGAGGAGTGGAGTTAATGTTAAGGTTTGATTTCAGATCTTATCTCTTTATGTGAAGTATTGTTGATTTGTACATATTTGTTTTATTTATTTAGTTTTATTTTTTTAATCTTTAAGTAGTTGTACAGAGGAGTTGCCTTTCCACAAGGCAGTATAAGAATACAAAGATGCTTGATCAATGTCATCTTTCTTCCCATTGTGTAGTAACATACTTGTCGAGGTGGTCCCCTTTGTAGTCTGAGAAGCATTGATGTTTGTTCCTTCTGAAAGCTTATACGGTCTTCAGTTATGAATGTGTCTGGCTTTGGTTTTTTTATGAGAAAGACTATTTCATTATTTTTAAAATATTTCCTGTCCTAGGTCTTGAACTGATGGCCTGGGCACTGTCCCCAAGACTCTGTATGCCCAAAGGTAGAGCTGTACTACTTGAGTCACAGTGCCACTTGCAGCTTTTTCTGTGTATGTGGTACTGAGGGCTTTATGCATGCCAGGCAAGCACTCTATCACTAAGCCACATTCCCAACCTGTTTATTTTATCTTTCAAGTGACTATAATTTAAAATAATTATTACAACAATGCTCAACAAGAAATTTACTCATTACCTTACTCATGTAATTGTAACCCCTGTGTACAACATCTTTACAATAAAATAAAATTAAGAAATTATTATATAGGTCATGTGCAAAAGCTCAGGCACACAAACTTGGTCTTCCCTTCCAGCACCCCTCTTCCTCATGACACTTCTCCAGAAAGTCCAGTGGTG
>NW_012267579.1:840-2161 GCF_000151885.1 Dipodomys ordii | reverse complement strand
GCTGTCTCCCCTATGGGAAAAATGCATCCAAATCCCCTGCCCCTGGTAACTAGGGGGTCAGGTCCTCTCCATTGTTGTGTCAGTGGGTCCTTCCATCTGACTTTCACTCGGGGCTTAGGGTTTAGTTGTCCCCAGTCAGTTGCCCCTTTTGAAAAATTGAAAATGTTAACTGTATATAGGGGGCTAACTCCCCCTTTTTGTTTTAGTTGCTCCTTAAGACATTGGTGATTTCTTTTTATAAATGCTTGGCCTTGGGGATTACAGGGAATTCCTGTAGTATGATTAATATGCCATTTGTCAAGAAACTTTGACATTGCTTTACTGACAAAACAGGGTCCATTATAGGTCTTAACTTATGCTAGTAGACCCAAGGTGGCAAAGCATTGCAGAAAATGTGCTTGTGAATGTTTAGTCCTTTTTCCTGTATGTGTTATGGCCCAGGGAGAGTTTGGGCCATCCTCTGCCATTGCCTGGCGGAGCTCTTTAAGATCCTTAGCATTCCATGGATACCATTTCAAGGGCCTGTTAGCCCTTAGTGCCACATTGACCGGATACACTTGGGGAAGCGAATCCTGTGGCCAAGAGTCTGGGCTCTTGGGTGGCCTTTCCTTTCCAGAGGAGGTCTCGAGTAGGTTACTTTCCCAGCCCATGGCCCCTCCATGGGGTAGGGGTCTGGGTCTTGCAAGTCCCTCTCGCAGGTCTTGTAGGGCACCGTACCTCCCTTCCAATCAGGGGAATAGGGAGGGGGCCTAGGACCAACAGGGGCACCTGAGTAGCTGCCTCTGCCCCTGCATGCACAGATAGTGCGTTCCTGGTCGAATTTGACCTGTTCCTTTTTCTTCTCACTTTCCAAGTCCTCCTGTACCCTTTTTAGACCTAATGTTGCCTCCTCCTCCTTCTTTGGTGATAGAGCATTACCCATACTTAGGGTTTCACTTACCCCGAAAGACCGCTTAGCCTCGGCCGGTATCTTTTCCTTTTGTGCCCCATGTTGGGTGCCACTTGTTGGGTCTTCGTCCATCTTTGGACAGATGGGGTCCTAGGAGAGGTAAGTGCGAAGTGAGGCCCCTAGCTGGTTCCCCAGCCTCCCTTAGCCCAGGAGACAATTAGACCCAGCAGGGAGTCAAATCAAGCAGGAACTCATTTATTAACAGGGAGCATCCCCTTTTTAAAGCAAACGACTGCGTGGAAGGAGGAAATGCAACCAACCAATCACTGAAAGGCCACACCTTATCATGCACCTAAGCTTCCATGAGTTGTATACACACTGAACCTAAACAAATCCGGCTCTGCCCACTCAACTTCCTCTCAGGGCCATCTT
>NW_012267579.1:0-294 GCF_000151885.1 Dipodomys ordii | reverse complement strand
GTTCCTAAGCTCTTTAGCTCCCAGCAAGCACTCTACCACTTGAGCCACAGCTCCACTTACGATTTTCTGAGTGTTTCTTTTTCTTAAATTAACATGGGCAGGATAATGCGAACATTTCTTACCAAGCATTGCAGTCTCCTCCTTTGTTTACTCTTTACATCCCTTCCCACCCTCCTCCCGCCCCCCCAATCCCAATCCTTCTACTTCCTACCCCTTACCCCCCCCCACTGACGTTGTAAAGCTCGTTTTGGACATGACAACTTGTACTTCTCATTGTTGCAACAGGTCCACCTG
>NW_012267578.1:110186-110493 GCF_000151885.1 Dipodomys ordii | reverse complement strand
GATTCATGCTGGGTACTCAGATACTAGAGGGTACTAACTGTGGCATGGAAACCCCTAGGGATGTTCTACTGTAGCACCTCTCTAAATGCCTAGGAATAGTCCTGCAAAAGTAAATGACTACAATTGTTCATTAGATATTGGGTGCTTTTATCACAACAAAAACATTTCTCTCTGGGGAAACCACTCTTACCCTTTCTACTTTCAGTTCACAAAGTTTAGGTAATGAAAGACTCTATCTGCTCCCAGGAAAAGTAAGTATTTGTCTCAGTCCCAACCAATAAGGTTCATCCCATGTCCCTGACCATAG
>NW_012267578.1:106779-109771 GCF_000151885.1 Dipodomys ordii | reverse complement strand
CTCAGTACCAGGCCAGCCCAGGCATAAAAGCCACAGAGGGAAGCTGGATCTGGTGGCACACCCTGTGCACCAACAACAGGGCAAAGCTGAAAAGTTCACAAATTCTGACTCAGTCACACCCCTGGGTGTGAAGTGAAACCATATCCTAAAACTAGCCATGAAGAAATAGGGCTGGAGGAGTGGTTCAGCAGTATCTCACCAGGCTACCAAACCCATGGCCCTGAGTTCAAATCCAGGTACTGCTACAAAAAGAGAAAATGCTACCAAGCATCCATAACTTTCCTTGTCTGTTAATACCTGCAAGTTGAGTCCAGCTGCCACACTGTCTACAGTCTCTTCTGGAATGAGTTTTTGCGAAGTCCCTGCTTTTCTCCATCTGATGGAAAGCCGAGGGTAGGTATGTCTACTGGTGGAGCACTGTCCAAGTGCAAAGGAGGCTGGGAACATAGATGGGTGGAAATGGACTTTGCTCAACCATGGGAGATACTAGCTAGTCTTTCCCCCAGAGTTGTCGTGGACTGCCTGTGCCATCACACCAAAATGGTCAGGATTCCTGCCAGCAGGTCCTCCCCGCTCAGCCCCTGTCCCAGTCATTCCTGTCAGTTCTGCAGAGAGGACAACTCAGTGCATGGAGGCCAGAGCAGTGCATGGAGACAGAGCAGCCAACAGAAGACATCTAGAACATTCATTTCTGGCTCAGTCTTTCTCAAGTAACCCTGAAAGCACATTGCATTGAGATGTCAAGTTAAAGAGGTCCTTCTCCCTACCGACCCCACAGGACCTCTCCCTTTTCTGAAGTCTTTTTCTCTCTCCCCACACACATGCGCGCGCACACACACACACACACACACACACACACACTTCCTACAAGCTAGAAGAGGTTATGGCACTGTTGTTCCCAGATCCAAGCTCATTTCCTACACCTGGTCTTCACCTTTGCCAAGAGTCCTAGGTCCCTAGTTCCAACATCTTATCTGTTTCCGGCCACCAAGACTTACTGATAGTAAAGAAACTAAGACACAGCGACTTCCTAATTCTGATTTCAGCATCATGTCCCATTTTGCACCATGTCTCTTTTTCTTTTCAGACAGACATGCCTGCACCAGAAGGCTGATGGGTTTTTGGAGACACCCTGGCCCCAGGTAATCCTGTCACAATAGTCACACAACAATGTCCACACAAAACTTGCAACTCACAACTGAAGTCATGGCCCTTTGCCACAGGCTAAATCCTGAATTTCTACCAGGACCCAGGTCCTTAGACCACCAATGTGCCAACTAAGCAAAGACATAAACTCTCTGAAATAATGAAAGGTCAGTTTGACCCAAAACATCCCCTTAGAGCCTTTATATACAGCTGTACATTTTGCCTGACACCGTTGCAAGGAGCACCACTGGCTGCATAGTCTCCCGGGCTGACATAGCGATCATGATAGAACTCTGGGAGGTGGCCACAAATAAATGGAGGAAGCGACACCTGTCTGTGCCCTTACCCACTTCATGAGGACATGAGGCCACTTCTGAGAGACCAGATCAGAAAGACTGCTGGAAACATGGTTTTGGAAAATGTTCTTTTCTTCATTATTTGCAAAGCTGTGACACATTCCCTGGGGCACCTATGCCATCCTGAGTCCTCTGCTGTGGCCTTCTCCTGCTCCATCCAGCCCCACAGAGTAGCAAAGCCACCAACAAGGCCTCCGGGTACCACTCCATAAATTCTCTTTCCATTGGAGGCCTAGCAGATAATAATTTAAAGAACTAGTCGCAGCTTGCAATTAAGCACAGAGAAAATAGATCAGGCCCATAATTTATGTCGGAGCAAAGTTAGGCTGGATTGGTAATTAATGTTTGCTCCTTTTAGTGAAATACTCCAAAGGTCTTCACTTCTGTCATTCATGAAGGTAATTTTTCAATTGTTTAGTAAAATAATACTTGAAGAAGCACCTGCTTCTTCTCCGAAATGTCTCAGTCAACCGGACACACTAGTTGGGATGCTAAAAAAATAGCACGGCAATCCAGTGGAGACCCAACTCCACACCATCAGCATGCAGAAAGCCTGAGGAGGAGGCAAGGGGAAAAAGCAATTCGAGCAGCCACAGTGACCAGAATTTCTGGGTGGCCCAAGACTGCTAAGCAGCTGTGGCCATACTGCCCAGCTTCTGGCTGTGACAGAAGGGTCACACAGCATGTGAAGGGCTGGGCATAGACTTGGCCAAAGATTCAGGAATTGAGGAGCTTTACAGCCTAGAACTGCACAGGGCACCAGCAGACTGTGATAGACCTGGGTAGGGAGAGGGATGATGCCTACGGTGCACTGGGTGTGGCAGTGGGGATACAGGCCAGAGACAGCATTGGGCAGAAGACTGGGCATAGAGGCATTGTCCCCCACTGTATCTTCACTCTCAGGGGTAATTGGTTCTTGTTCAAGGCTATACACTATGAGAACCAGCATTTCTTAGTTATCGGTAAATGCGATGTTTAAGTGGAGGCCAGGCACTGGTAGTTCACACGTGTAATCTTAGCTACTCAGAAGGCTGAAGGCTGAGGATCACAGTTCAAAGCCAGCCCAGGAAGAAAAGCCTCTGTGACTCTTATCTCCAATTAGCCACCAAATAAACAAAGATGAAGATACAGCTGGGGGCCAATGGCTCACACCTGTAATCATAGCTACTCAGGAGGCTGAGATCTGAGGATGACGGTTCAAAGCCCGCCCAACAGGAAAGGCTATGAGACTCTTATCTCCAATTAACCACCAGAAAACCAGAAGTGGCACTGTGGCTCAAGTGGTAGAGCACTTGCCTTGAGCTGAAGAGCTCAGGGACAGTGCCTAGGCCCAGAGTTCAAGCCCAACAACTGACAAAAAAAAGTGAAGGTATAGTTCAAGTGGTAGAGCACCAACAGTGAGCAAAAAAGCTAAGAGGCAGTACACAGACCCTGAGTTCAATCCTTAGTACTGGCACATGTACACGTGCACGGGCATGTGCATATGCACA
>NW_012267578.1:105201-105514 GCF_000151885.1 Dipodomys ordii | reverse complement strand
AGAGAAGTAATGTATGTCTGCATCCTGTGTTCTCCATTGGAGACCTGGGTCCTGAAGTCACCACTTACCTGACAACCAGGGCTCCTATTTCTTTTAAAAATGGGAAAAATCAAAGATAGGCCAAGAGGGCAGCATATGTTGCAAGAAAAAATGGAATTTTTGTTCAGTTACCTAATAACTTTACTCATTTGACATCACCTGTTCAGATCTTGGCTGATACGTGATCCGTCATGCCCCCTTGCAGGAGCTGATTTTAGGAAATGATCTACCAGAGCCTGCCTCTTCCCCATCCAGGATGGGAGCCACTCCAGAC
>NW_012267578.1:102800-105046 GCF_000151885.1 Dipodomys ordii | reverse complement strand
TAATGCTGATCCAAGGAAAGACACCTTCTCCCCTCCCCCCACCCCGGATCCTCCCCCTCACTCCCAGCCCTACTGCAGGACCCAAGTGTCCCTTTCCTCCAAGTTACAAGCCTGTTGTAGGCTCTGAGCAGCCAGGGCACAGTGACCCAGGGCTGGCCCTCCTCCTCTGCTCCATAGCCTTCTGCCTGCTTTCACAGACAACACTAATCTATATTTGCAGCTCCTTTTCTTTGCTCGAACAATGAGAAGCAGCCCTGGGAAATGGCTAGATCACTTTCTCCAACACCTCCTTTCTGACTCCCTTAATAAGTGGAAATGCTTGATTATTTCAAATAAGTATAATTACAAAATCCACTACTTAATGTTCCTTCTTTGTGGGAAGCAGACATCTCCTTTCTCTCGTTATCTCTTCTTCAAGAGGCACTTTGCTGCTTTGAAAAGTGCAATTCAGTTCGCTCTGAAGACGAGACTCTCCTCACTCTGCTATGGGGCACAGCAACTTCAGCACAAGCTCTCTCGGCCCAGATGGGCAGCATGGGTCCTTTCTCCCAGTGGGCAGTGGCGAAGGGTGAATCCCCAGACCCCTGGCCTTCCTGTGCTCAGCCTGGTCCTAACCAACCCTAAGCTTGCCAAGCCCCCCTTTCCTCCTGGTCCCAAATGCAACAATCCTCCTCCTCTGCTGCCCCTCCTAATATCCTCCTCTTCTTCCCTGTACCTCACCAGCAACTCTGAACGCCAGCCCTCCGTCCAACCACAAAGCCCAAGCCCACGAGGACCTGAAGTATCAAACATCTTCTGTTACAGAACAGTGAGGGAGCACAGGCTATGGAGACAGACAGACTTGAGTTCAAATCTGACATCCTCACCGTGCAGTCTTGGACATGTTAACCACCTTCTCAGAATTTTAATTTCTCCACCTTTCAAAAGAGGTTTCAACCATCCTGCACTGGGAAGCGTCCACGTTGGCATGAGACTCCACCCCCTGCCCTCAGTGATTGATCCATAGCTGTCACGTGATGCCTCTTTGCTCTCTCTGAATATTTAGACTTGGAATGCGAGAGTGCTGTGTAGCTGTGAGGTGGTTCAGTTTACTTGGGCCATGTTATCACTAGAAGGAGCAAACAAGAAGGAAGTGAACACGCACACAGTGGGTGCCATGATGGTTTGTTCAGGTCTTTGTGGGAGGCCCCACAGGCAGAGCTGCCCAGCAAGTGTTGGATAAAAGGTGAAATGGATTGTCGATAGAGTAGGAGTCCTGACTCAGTAGGAGCGGTGACTCACTATCATGTCGCCAAGAATACATGCATCTGGATATAGTCCAGGATTTTCATGGAATCCGAGGACATAGAATGGAAGTGAGGCATGCGAACTGAGCTGTGAACAGAAAGTCAAGGAGTCAGGTGTTTATCTTCCCCTCGAGATCCATTGTACACAGCACCCTTCACCTTCACCCCCGCCTCCCATACACAGCTCCCTCATGCCCAGAGGCCCAGGGGTGAAGAGCATGGGCTGACATCCATGCTGCAGGCTTAGCTTTGAGTCCTGAGAGGAACCAGAATCCAAGGCAGTGTGATCTGAGGGCTGATTTTGGAGGTCAGTACCATCACCCTGCTCATGGGCAATGCCCACAATAGCCAATATTCTGTGAAAGAGGCAGGTGGGCAAGGACCCCAGCCAAGCCTAGCCTAGTCATCTGATGGGTGCACCTGTGTATGACAGGTCTTCAAAGAGCCCCATGCAGGTAGGTCCAGTACCAGGAAAGCCTTGGGTGGAAGAGGTCCTCCTGGGCAGTGGACTAAAGCCAGACAAGGCATGTCTGGAGTCTGGATCTTCCTGGATAAGTAGAGTTGGGGGAAAGTGGGGAACAGTGCACCCCACAGGTGAAAGGAACAGCATAAGGAAAAAAGGGAAATCTTTGGTTCAGTTTTTTGTTTGTTTGTTTTTTTTTCATTAAAAGACAGAGCCCAGGAAGAAGGGAAGGTCTGTCGGCTGTGGTTTGGGTTCTCAGATACCTGGGATAGCTGCTGACTTATTGCTGGCTTCATTCACTCAGTCATCCAGCACATGCACACTGACACTGCTGAAATCAACCCTGAGACAACTAAGCTAAAACTAAAACCTACCGTTTTGTGCTGGCACTCACCCTAATCTCACAACTGGGGAAACAGAGGGTCTCAAATTCAAGACTAGCCCAGGCCTTGTTTCAAACAATAACAACAACAAGAAAGAAACCAACGGTAAGCAAA
>NW_012267578.1:100102-102750 GCF_000151885.1 Dipodomys ordii | reverse complement strand
CACAACTGGGGAAACAGAGGGTCTCAAATTCAAGACTAGCCCAGGCCTTGTTTCAAACAATAACAACAACAAGAAAGAAACCAACGGTAAGCAAAGCAGAGGCAGTACCCCTGGACAGGTAGGGGAGATGGACAACAAACAGCACATCAAAGAAACGGAGATCCAAGTGATGTGTTCTGGCCAAAAGTGCAGGCTGGGAAGGATTCTCCTCGGAGGGGGCCCTTCCCAAGGCTGGAAAGCCCATGAGGGGCCAGTCACCCCAGCAGAAGGCAAAAGTTGCAGAGGGGAGGCAGATGGAACGAGAGGACTGGGGGATGGAGGGTAGAGGGCGGGTAGCAAGCAGAGCAGGTCACAGGTCAAGGGGTCATAGATTTCATCCTATGACTGCACAGACCATGAAACAAACTATTATGAAAGTTACGTAAGCACACGCTTCCACCTAGCAGAGGATCCACAAACAAATGGGCCTGCTGCAATATCTTCCTACAACCTGAGAGCTAAGAAGAGCTCTTCCACTTTTCACAGTTCGTCTACATGTGCGTTCATAATTCCCTTGATTTTGCCTCTTGACCTGCAGCTCCTATAATATTTACCATCTGGCTTTTTACAAAAAACAAAAATGCTTTATGATTCCCAGCCTAGAGCAGCTCCAAGCAAGCAATTCCTGTCTAAAACAGGACAGATCGTTTAAGATCACTAGGGGGAGATAAAGATTCTTCTCCTCTGAGAGGAAAACAATAGAATAGCCAGTGGATATTTGGCTTAGAAAAGAATAAAAAGGGATGGTGGCCCACCTGTAGTCTCAGCTGCATAGGAGGCTGAGGTAGGAGGATCGTTTGAGTCCATAGTTCAAGACTAGCCTGGGCAATATGGGATCCATATATCTCAAAAATAAAAGACAAAGATAAATGGGGAGAAGTAAGGGGGGAGGAAGACAGTAAGGAGAGGGCAGGGGAGAAGAGAAGGGAGGGGAGGGGCGACAGCCGCATCAGTTTTCCACTCTATATCATGGATGCAGAGAAGAGTGTGAGGAGCCCTTTCCTGCCTCATCCACATCTCCCAGCTCCTGGAAATCCAATTTCCTAGTTATAGCTGTGCTTATTAAAAGCATGACTGTGGAGGGTGTTTACCCCAAGATCTATTTTTGTCATAACTGTTTATAATGGTTAAGCCTCGACAACTTAAACACTCCATACAAAATAATGTATCTTCAATAAGCTGAAATATTAACCAATCATATGTAATGGTTCATTTCTAACAAATGCAGAGCTCAGGGTCCTCGGGGCGTCGTAGAAATTGAAAACCACATTGACGGACTGGCCAGCCTTCAAATTGTACCGCCAGGATGAAAAGCACAGGCAGCAAAGTCCTCATTATGGCTCTCTGACATTAATTTGAGCATTTTTATATGTATGTCCTATTAAGCACTTTAAGTGCTTTTTGATAATTGTGCTTTGTAGTTTTTACAGCACTTCTGCCTATTCCCAGTTCAATTTCCTCTTTTATCCGATGTTTGAAATATTGCTTTCTGACAGATAAAAGCAAACCTTATAATCTCAGCAGTGAGCAATAAGTGAGTGGGACCGAGGCTCCGAATACAATGGGGACTGGTCATATTTGAAACAGCCCCTTTGTTTTATTACATTTCATCAACAGAATTCACTTACTGTTTGCTGATATTTATGTAAAAAGCCCGGCTGCTGAGAGGGTCGAGATATTGCCAATTTCAGCTCTACTTTTTGCATTTAGTAAGATAAAAGGAGCTTCCCCTTGGAGCCCGACGATTGCAATGGTTTAAACTGCTGTCAGCCGGCTACAAGTAACTGTGATTTATCTTCTTCAGATTGTGCCATGCTGTGGCTACACAAACTTTGCTTCTAGTTTTGCATTCAAAGCTGACAGCTGCTCAGGCTGACTCCCTCTCTCCCTCTCAGATTGTCCAGGCATCTGCATGGACACCCTACTCCTGGGACAATCTCTCCTTCAGGTTGGATGTGACCCAAGACATGACACCACATTTCCCCAAATGTCACTTCTGGACCTTCGAGGGTGTGGAGAGTATTGTAGGTATTCTGAGACATTTCCCTCCTTTTAAAGATTGTTTTTATTTGACATCAATGCATGCAATTCAACCATTGTTTATGGAGCAGCGCCCTGGCGCCTGGGTGCAGAGTTGAGCCAGAGAGATGATATCTTCCTGCTATGACCCCAAGATTTTGAGAGTAACAATCCCCAACTACAAGGGCAATGCTGTCCACATCCCCAGAGAGATTTATTCTGGTTAGAACAGGGTACTAGTGGTATGTCAAGGCAGAAGTCTAGGAGGCTGCTGTACATCTTACAGGACTCAAAGCAATCCCCACAACAAAGAATTGTCTGGCTCCAAATAACTAGTGCTGCTCCCATGAAACTCTGTTCTCCTGGAAAGAGATAATTAGCCTTGTAAATAGGCAAGGAATAGCAAATAGCCACTTAAAGGCAGTAAGTGAAAACAGGGCAATAAGGCTGAGGTTTGGGGGCTACTTTAGACAATGAGCTCAGCCTGAAGTCCTCTTGGAGGAGATGACACTTGAGGCATAATGACAAGGACCCAGCAGGAGGAGATCTGAGCAGGAGGAGGAGGGAGGCATCACAGGAAGAGAGCTTAT
>NW_012267578.1:98562-98902 GCF_000151885.1 Dipodomys ordii | reverse complement strand
CCCTGATGCCAAGGTCCACAGTCCTGGCTTTCCAAAACATTAGGAGCCATTTACAAGCAAAGAAAGACTGTCCATGGTATGCCCTGGCCACACCATGCCTGAATCCTATGCCTGAATCCAGCCTCCCTTGGACCTCATAGCCACCCAGACAGTTGTCCAAAACCCTTCCAGGTGACAGAATTCTTATCCACTAACAAATATTTATTAAGAATCCACTTGGGGACCTAAACACAAAGGACGAAACTAGAGAATCAAACAATCACACCCAAAGCTGCCTCTTTCATCTATGGCTGCGATTGGACAGTTTCTCTGGGCTCCAAAAGGCTAAACCAGTAACTGG
>NW_012267578.1:96907-98512 GCF_000151885.1 Dipodomys ordii | reverse complement strand
CAAACAATCACACCCAAAGCTGCCTCTTTCATCTATGGCTGCGATTGGACAGTTTCTCTGGGCTCCAAAAGGCTAAACCAGTAACTGGGTAAAAGGGGCATGGGAAGGGTCAGGATGAGTCAAGCCATGCTACCATAAGAAACACACGAATTCCATGTATCCTAGATGCCCACAGCAGACAGTGGGGGCTCTGCTCCACAGAGTCATGGCCTGAGAGCCAAGAAGATGGAACCCCTGGTATCTGCAATGAGACTAGTTGTATGGCAGAAAGAAGTCAAAGATGAAGTCAAAGAAGTCATGCTTCATGTGTGGCACATGACTCAAGTGTTTCTATTTTAGGAAGCCAAAGGAAGTCATAAGGCACCACACCTGTATTCAAGAGAATGGGGAAAGAGAAATCAAACAGCTGAGATGCACCCAAGGATGAGCAGGGCTCCAGGACAGAAAGACCAATGGAGAGCAGGATTTGGGGTAGAGGTATGGGGGATAGATGAAGACCCCAACAACTCTGACAGAGCTACAGGCCAGTGTCTCAAACCAGAGGTCCTCTGGTTTTTTTTGTTCTTTTTGGTGCCAATCCTGGGACTTAAACTCAGATCCTGGGCATTGACCCTGTGCTTTTGTGTTCAAGGCTAGCATTCTACCATTTGAGTCACAGATCCACTTCCAGCGTTTTGGTAGTTAATTGGACATAAAGGTTTTGGACTTTCTTGCCTGGGCTGGTTTCAAACCAGGATCCTCAGGTCTGAGCCTCCTAAGTAGCTAGGATTTGCAGGCTTGAGCCTCTGGTACCCTGTAGGTGCTAACATTTTTAAATAGGGAATTTCTCATAAAAGTCACATTTGTCCTTTACATCAGAAGCATGTGACATCATGGGCTGGCATTCTCACAGGTGGCAATCAGGGGTTCCTGAACTACAGCTGACCCTGTAGGCAGGTGGCTTCCTTAGGTGTCCTACCCAGGGCTGCTTTATTCTTTTATATTACCTGCTCAGTCCCTAAACTCTGCAGATTACAAATTCATTGTCCCAACCAGAAAAGTGGCCCAGAGAGAGAAAAAGACCTGCCCAAATAAACAGCAGATTCAAGACCAAAGTCAATCTTGGCTTCTCAGACTTCTGGGAATGGAAAAGGGTTCTGGTAAAATGACAGAGTGGGACATGGGAAAGAAAGAGGGACATGAGAAGCATAGGGGTTGGGCCATGAGGATAATCTGGCCACTTTGGGGTATACCTGTTCCTGCCAGATACAGAGTACAACTCTCCAAAGCTGGGGACCATCTGGCATCGATGGGTACCATCAGAGGGCCAGGCAGAGCTCCACTCACATACCTCACATAAGGCAGTGACATCTGCCCCAACCACATTCAGAAGCTCTCGTACAAGGTGGAACCAGATATGTTTAGAATCTCAAAGTGGATATTTTATCTATCCTGGACTGGGTATTTACAATTCAATAAGAGAAGTAACTCGGAGACCTGCTTCTCTGATAATGTACTACAGCCCAAACCACAGGCAAGGCCACAGAGATTAGGAGAGGGGTGGTGCCTTGGCCTGGCCTAGTGTAAGTCTGAACCTTCCTACATCTGCACATATCCCCACTTCCA
>NW_012267578.1:95211-95662 GCF_000151885.1 Dipodomys ordii | reverse complement strand
TCTGGTGTGTTAAGATGTGCCAAGTGGATTGAGGGTATGAAATTGGTTGAAATATATTGTAAACATGTGTGGATATGTAATAATGAAACCCTCCTCTGTACAATTAATGTAAGCAAATAAAAGTGCAGAGAGGCAGGAAGGAAGGAAGGAAGGAAGGAAGGAAGGAAGGAAGGAAGGAAGGAAGGAAGGAAGGAAGGAAGGAAGAGAACAAAATTCCCAGTGCACTTGTCTCCTCCCAGTGGTACTTTCTTATGCACAAGGAGTTTTATTTTAAAATTCCAATTCTATATAGTTCACTTAAAAAGTTGTGGTCATATATCTTTTATATATAATTCTACTTAATGCAAGAGACAGTCATTTTCTTTCTTAAAAAAATAATAGCTATAGGAAGGATCCTTTTGAAGAATAAGTCAGTTCAAGTAAAAGAAGTGAGAAAATGAGCCAGGCACTG
>NW_012267578.1:69943-94271 GCF_000151885.1 Dipodomys ordii | reverse complement strand
ATTTTCTTTCTTAAAAAAATAATAGCTATAGGAAGGATCCTTTTGAAGAATAAGTCAGTTCAAGTAAAAGAAGTGAGAAAATGAGCCAGGCACTGGAAGCTTGTGCCTATAATCTTTGGGAGGAGACTGGGAGATGGTGGTTGAAGGCCACCTTGGGTGTGACACTAGACCCATTCTCAAATGATAGCTGGATTGTGGTGACAGGTACCTGTCATCTGAAAGCTATGTAGGAGACTATTACAATCAGGAGGATCAAAGTTCCAGTACAACACAGACAGAAAAGTACATGAGACTCCATGTCAATAGAAGCAACAGCATGTGGCACAAACCTGCCATCCTTGTTGCAGAGGGAAGTGAAAAATAGGAGGATCCTGGTTCAAATGCATGGTCTGAATTGAGCCTGCAGTAAACCCCTCTCTCAAAAATAACCAATTGAAAAGAGCTGTAGGTATGGCTCAAGTGTCTCAAAACCTTGAGCTCAAATTCCAGTACCACACACATTCTCTCTCTCTCTGTCTTTCTCTTTCTCTCTCTCTGTCTGTCTGTCTGTCTCTCTCTCTCTCACACACACACACACACAAATACACACACACAAAGAATGGTGAGACTCAATCCAGGGCACATGCAGATGTAGGCAAACGTGTGAACAGTCACACCCTGACAGTCCCCTGAGCCCTGAGGGGGACCTCTAACTGTGTGAGCACAGAAGGATACTTTGTTCTCTTCCTGGCTGAGACACATAAAACTATATTAAAGGGGTGGCCGAAAGCTGCATTAAGGGCTATCTGGAAACTGCATTAAAGGGTTGGCTAGATGAAGAATCTGCTACTGGATGGTGATCTCATTTACATGTCACCACTGAGTCTTAGTGTCTGAAACAAAGAATTGAGGAAAACACACAATAATAATGAGAAAAGCACAAGGTTATTGCAGTGCAAGTTCAGAGAGTACATTGAGAATACGCCCTACAGAGGAGCAGGCCTGAGCCAGGCAACTCTAAGGCCCCAAGAAATGGTATCTTGAACAATTTAAGGCTGGCTTGGACTAGGGAAGTGCCAGAGGGTCCCTCCCACAGGAGGGTCTATTCATGATGGAGAGTTTCAAGTGGCAGGTGGTGTTCATATAACAGTTTTCCAATTGTGCATGTCTATTCCCACAATGCATTGTTATAACAATATTAATGATAATCACTACTCAAACTCAAAGCCTTAATTAAGCGTCTGGTGAGGCTCACTCAGGGATGGCCAAGGACAACACTGCACATGTGCCATTAAGAAGATTATTTTTCATTGGCCACCAGTGGCTCACACCTGTAATCCTAGCTACTCAGGAGGCTGAGATCTAAGGATCATGGCTCAAAGCCAGCCCAAGCAGGAAAATCCGTGAGACTCTTACCTCCAATTAACTACCAGAAAACTGGAAGTGGCACTGTGGCTCAAGTGGTAGAGTGCTAGCCTTGAGCTGAAGAGCTGAGGGACATCACCCAGGCCCAGAATTCAAGCTCCATGACTGACAAAAAAAAAAAAAAGATTATGTTCCCCCTAGTCATGGGGCTTAAACTCTGAGTCTGGGCACTGTCCCCAAACTCTTTCACTCAAGGCTAGTGCTCTACTATGAGCCACAGCTCCACTACCAGCTTTTTCCTTTTTGTGATTATTTGGAGATAGTCTCACAGACTTTCCTGCCCAGGCTGACTTTAAATCACAATCCTCAGGTCTCAGCCTCCTGAGTAGCTAGGATTACAGGCATAAGCAAATGGTACCCAACAAGAATTTTATTTTGCTGAGCAAATATTCTGGTTGTGAAGCTATAGTGCTTTTTGTTGGTGATGGCACAGGAAGTTGGAAGGGCTCTTGTGCTATTCCTCAGGCAGGGGTAGATCAGTAATCCACTCTAACAAGTGTCCATGGCAATCACAGATCCTGTTTCATCAGCCTTCCTCAAATCTAGAAAACACTACAGCAGAGGTATGAGCAAGGACCAGAGCTAAGAGAACCACACAGGAAAGCCAGGTCCTCCAGGACACCACCACTGAGAATCTGAGATGAGAGCAGACATTACTAGTCAACCTGGCTTCTAATTTCCCCTGAACCAGGATGCAGCCTCAGAATCCTTCTTAGCACTACTCTCCAGGCACCTAATGAAAATTAACTACAAGATGAATTGTATTCATCTTCCCTGGACTGCTTGTTCTTTGGAGATTCACCTAGTCCTTTGAAATGACAAGGTAATTTGCAAGCATTAACTAGGAACCTCTAAAGTCAGGGGGAGCTGGTTTAGTCCCACAAAGCTCCATGGATTGAGACATTTGGCTGCCAAACTTGGAATGTCATCTCTCACATCACCAGGTTGTCCAAAAAGCTATCTTGGAAGTTAGGCTAAAAGTCCACACTTTCTGGTGTGTTCATTGAGCCAACGGATCAGTTTTCCCAGTGAGCAAGAACTGCCCATCTCCACAGAGTCCCTGTCTGATGAAAGAGGAAGAGAGCGCAGTCAGGGAGGCCCCTGAGCTGGCTACATAACAGAGCACTGGTCCTGCAAACACCTGGCACCTGCCACATTTCAGGGGACAGACTTGGAGAAAGGGCAAAACCAAGAGCAGGAGATCCTCAGTTTAGTCAAAGCCATTCTTCAAGCTCTTCCAGCATGGTGAACAGATAAAAAAAGCTACAACCACCACCCTGGTCTTAGAAGGCTTCTTCTCTACCCAAGACAGAAATCCCTAACCCCCTAATATCCCTGATGAGTAGCTAGGCAGTCCCAGATACATCTTTCCTTTGGAAGGTCATTAAGAATCATGATGGGTGGGGTTGAGCAAGGTGGTTCATGCCTGTCATCTCAGGATCCAGAAGTGAAGACAGGGAAGTCAAGAATTCTATGTAAGCATGGGCTATATAGCAATAGTGTTCCTCAAAAAAATTTTAAAAAGATTTTTAAGGCTGAGGGTGTAGCTCAGGAGTAGAATGCCTGCCTAGCATGCACAAGGCCCATAGGCTTATCCTCAGCACCACAGAAACAAAAGGTAGTCAACCCATTATTTTTGGTGATGAATCTTGAGTAACCTTGAAAACTGACTTATAAAATAAAGTAGTGAAAAAGGCAAGATATCAAATGGTTGTCCTGTGTTTACAAAAAGCTTACAATGGATTTAAAGAGTGAAGGCTCAAGCCTATAATCCTAGCTACTTGGGAGGCAGAGATTTGAAGGATTATGGTTCAAGGCCAGCTTGGGCAATAAGAAATTGAGAATCTATCTCAACCAAATGGCTGGATTTGATGTCACATGCCCTGCTTCCTAGCTATGAAGAAAGCACAATGGCTGGAAACAGTGAACTGCCTGTCATCCCCTGTGACACAAGTAAGAGGATCGTAGCACAGGCTGGCCTGCACATAATGTGAGACTTTAGCTTGAAAATAATCAGTGAAAAAAGAGTCTGGAAGCATGGCTCAAGGCCTTGAGTTCAGTTCCCAGTCATGCAAAAATAGAAAAAATAAAAAGAATAGAGAATGTGGGAACGCAGATCAGTGATATAAAATACTGTCCATTAGCTGAATGCTGGTGGCTCACGCCTGTAATCCTAGCTACTCTGGAGGTTGAGATCTGAGGATTGCAGTTCAAAGCCAGCCCAGGCAGGAAAGTCTGTGAGACTCTTATCTCCAGATAACCACCAGAAAACTGAAAGTAGTGCTGCAATTCAAAGTGGTACAGTGCTCATGACTAACTTTGAGCAAAAGAGCTCAGGACAGCCCAGGCCCTGAGTTCAAGCCCCATGACTTACTATCTATCTATCTATATATATCTATATATATTTACATATATATTTATATATATATTACATATATATATATTTATATATATGTATGTATGTATGATATTGTCCATGGATAAACTGCAGCAACACAGCTAGAAGCAAGTGCTTTTATCTTTTTGTTTCCATTCTGTGACATCACTGCATTCACAGGAACACCCAGTGATTTCAGGAACTTAGCCACACCTCTGGCTTCCTTTCTAAAGCAGCCTCACAATCTTGAGCCCATAGAAATTTGCAAGGTCAAGCCTGCTCCCTTAGCTGCAGAAGTGGGCACATGCCCAAGCCCACCCAGTCACAGATGTCGCCCCCTTGGCTCCAGGGAGTGGGGTAGTTGAGGATTTTCCCTTGGGACTTGTGACGTGGCCGGTAGCAGGAGAGCAATGGCATGAGGGTGAGAAGACTCAGGGCTACCAACTGTCTTTATCCCTGAGGGTGGCATCACCAGGTATGATGGCTGGCATTGGGGAGGGGCTTGGCAAGTTCCAGGGGAGCCTTACCTTGAAGCTGGCCCAGAGACAATTGGATGAGGGAGAGAGAATAAATACTACTACCATTGGACACCTAGATCCAGCTGTTGCTGAGATCTGTCTTTTCTTCTTACATATCAATAGGTTGCCCTTTTCTGCTTGTCAGCTTGAGTTGCAAATCTTTTACATTTGACTAGTTCAATGAGGAAAACAAAACACCACCAGCCCTGCAAGCTCCCTTCTACTTTATTCCTAGTTTCCTGTTCTGGGAAGTTTCCTTTTAACACACTGACAGACAACTCTCCACCACTTACACACTCTCATGCACACACATGCACAGGCACACACACGAATGCACACACAAACATGCACACACATGCAAGTACATATATGAGCTTGCGTACATATATGTGTACTTGCGCATGCGTAGTCTCCTCCAAGTCAAACTATGTTCTCAGCAGCTGTGTGTCCAGCCCGCTATTCAGCTGATGCACCTTCTGCATTGTAATTTTGAGCCAGGCTCCACTCACATCCCCAACACAACTCCTGCCATACAGAAAATCTTCTGGACAGGAGCCACCCATTGGCCGCTGGATCACCAGACCTACTACCCACATAGGAATGCTACTTGCTTACTCAGTTGTTTAAGATTGTTTGAAACTGGAGAATACCACAGAATAATCCATCATTTCCCAATCTCTCCAGAGAGATGACATCACCAGGCCCACAACCCACCAATGCCCAATGGGCCACTCAGGGAGCCCCACCCCCTGCCATGGTGCCGCTCATCCTCAACCTTCCTCACAGACGAGAAAGATTCCTCCATCCCTGCCTGCCATGGTCAAGTCCAGCATGGCTGCTGGACTCCTCTTATTCATGGTCAGTTTCATTCTCTCGTGTGGCCTCCCTGTCCCTAAAACTACTGGCACAGAGTTGACCATCTCCAGTTATTCAAAGTTGAAGCACAGTTTGCAATCTGCAGCGTAGCCCCATCAGATGAATTGTTGAATCATTCTCTCTGCCAAGTCCTTCCCTCCTATAATGCCAGCCATCACATCTGGCACTGCCAAGCCCAGACCATGGTGCAAGTCAGGGGACACCTTCCACCCCTACACCCTCCAAGCAGACCAGAGGTCAAGCCTGGCACCATGGCTGTCATTCCATCAGACAGATCATTGTGCAATCCCATCCCCAAAAGCCTTGAGAGGCCACAGAAAGAGTGAGGACAGAATCCAGACAAGGAAAGTGGCTACATGGTGTATGTCCATGTGCAGAGGATATGGGTGTTCAAGTCTGCTGGAGATATCAGGAGACCACACAGAGTAGCCTCAGTGCTGGTCCAGGCAAGGGAGAGGAAGCTGGGAACTTACATGCCGACTCCCATTTATCATTGGTAGAGAATTGTACCATGGGAGTTAAATTCCCCACACTTCCGGCATACCCTGTGCTCAGCTGAGAAAGGCTGACAGGCAGGTAGGCAAGCCGAGTGCCTGGAGCAGGAAGTAGGTGCCGTGCACTGAACAAGTCACTGAGGGCAGGCACAGTCTTGCTGATTTTCATGGCTGCAGCACACAAATCTATTCTCCAGGTGGTTGGAGATCCCCAGTCAACATGGAGGTTGATCAATAAAATGAAAAGGAGTTGTCTTATGTCCCCTGGGTCATTTGTTTGGGAAAATTCTCATGATTCACTGACTCAGTCTTGCCTGCTTGCAAAAAGATTTCAGAATTCTCTTGGCCAAAAAAAGAATACATGGAAAACCTTCCATATTAAACCAATAATAATGTGGCCCAAGAAAGATGTCATTGACTTGCTGCCTGCCTCCAGCTAGTCTAACCATTTCCAAATTCCCCTTTGCAATTACTTGTCCCGACCCGCAGGACTTCAACCAGGGCAATGAACCTAAGCGAGAAGGAATGAAGGGACAAGAGACACAAAGAAGGACAGCAAGACAAGGATTCTGATCAAGCTGCCAAATTTTGTTTTTCACACAAGGATATTTATATGCTTAGAATAAGGAAGCTTTTTCATTGGGCATAGCAGCTGCAGGATGCTTGCTTAGGGCAGTGAAAAGGTGGTTGTTAGCAGCTACCGGGTGTTTGTATGGGGGTGAAAAGGTGGTCATTAGCAGCTACTGGGGGGGTGAAAAGGTGGTTGTTAGCAGCTACCGGTATTTGTATGGGGCAGGATGAAAAGACCGGATTCTGTGAACAGCCTCCTGATGTTCCAGTGAGATAGTCAAGCCTATTAAGTTTGAGAGACTTAACTTTTGGCTCCCAACAATTACTGCAATCAAGTTATTACCAATCATGCTATCAATTGCTTGCCCCGCAGTACAATGTAGGTTAAATATGCCTGTGTCGGTGGGATGCTGTGTGCTAGATTTTCATTGAAATCTAATGACTTTCATCTTCAAAGAAACTGTTCAGAACCAACGCTGAGTCCCCCCCACACCCCCTGTGGCTTTAATGACAGCACTTCCAACATTTCACACTCCGGAGATAAACACATCCTTTGGGATTTATTCCAATGAGATGCTTTTCCAGGGTAATGTTCCAGAAGTGCCCATTCCAGGGAGAGGGTGGCTCATTCCCCAACCCCATGCACGAGTCCAGCTTCCTTCTGGTGTCATGTAGCCAAGACCTGTGTTTTATTCCCCCTTCCTGCTGGGCTGCCTCTCTGTGTTGAGACCCAGGTATAGGCTCCAACAGCAACCAAGAAAGTCTTAGTGACACACACTAGAAGGAACACCAGACATAAGGTAGGCACTTCTTACCTTCCTCTCTCCTCTCCTCTCCTCTCCTCTCCTCTTCTCCCTGTCTCTTACTCTCCTCTCCTCTCCTCTTCTCCCTGTCTCTTACTCCCCTCTCCTCCCCATCTTTCTTTTCTCTTCTCTCTTCATTCCTTCTTCCTTTCTTCTGTCCTCTTCCCTACTCCTTCTCTCCTCCTCCACCTCTTCATCCTTCTCCTCTTCTTCTTTTTCTCTCTGTAAAGTTTTAATTTTTCTAACATTTTAAAATTATTTTAACATAGCTATACAAAGGGGTTTCAATTGAACATGTCAATCTATGAGTAAAATGCAATTGTGTGTGTGTGTGTGTGTGTGTGTATGAGACTGCACGGGGGCTTGCATTCAGGGCCTGATTCTCCCTCTTAGCTTTTTTGCTCAAGGCTAGTGCTCTTCCACTTGAACCACAACTCCACATTCAGCTTTTTGCTGATTAATTGGAGATAAGAGTTCTGGGAAAACATGATGTTAAGTGAAGTAAGTCAGGCTTAGAAAGACAAAGAATGCCTATTTTCTCTCATATGTGGAAGTTAGATCTAAATTATAAATATATATATATAAACATGTACAGAGTCATACATATATATGTATACACGAATATATTAACTAATGTATGATATGTGCTGTGAAAGATCCCAATAATGAAACTTCTTTAAACAACTGACTTAGTTTAACAAAGTGAGTATCAAAAAACTTGAACAGGTGCTGTGGGGAGGGGAGTCGTGGTCCAGGGGAGTGGGATAGTCAATTGTAGAGAAGAAGGGTAGGCAAATTCAGTCATAATACCCAACCAGGTAACTTGAGGGGGTGGGTGGGGTTGGGAGAGATGGAGAATACAATGGTAGGAAAGACATTAATCAAGATGCATTGTGTTCACATGTTGAATTGAAACCCCTGTGTGTATTTTCATATATAAGCAGACACTTCTAAACTGTGGAGCATGGGGTTTCATTCAGAGCATGTTCATATGTTAGCTGCTTCCTTGATTGACCCATCATTTCTTGAGCATCCTTTTAATAGGTATCTGCGGAATACAAGCCATGAGTAGGGTCCTACCGCACAAGTAGGCACAAAACTGCCAAGATGCACACATTTCACAGTCCACAGACAGAGCCAGGAAACCTCACAAATAATCTCAGATAAGAACAATCATTACTTACTACCAGAGCCAGGAAAGGTATGACAAGTGGCCTGGGGTAGAGAATTAGAGAAGAAAGAGAGCTGAGGAGAAGAGGTGACCGGATGGCCCTTTGTACATGGGAGTCTGTGAGGTTGGACCCACGTCAAACTTCATCTCTGCCTGGCAGTCACCATGTGCGTGAATCCATCGTGGCAACTCTGCAGTGGCCAACAATGAAGGAGGCTTAGGGTCAGCTAGCTAAGGCACTGGTCCACTTAGTTATTCGGGACCTTTTCTAGGGTAGCTGTTTTCTGGTGGGATACAGCAACTTCACAGGTCATGACAATTCCTAGATGAACCTGTGGGTCTCCTATGCAGACCATTGGCCTCTGTCCAGAAATCTGTATCTTCTTCCTTTGAACAAAAGCTTTTTAGGCATAGATCTCTAAGTTGGCAGGTGTCTGTCTGTCTGTTTGTTTGTACTGGTACTAGGGTTTGAACCCAGTTCCTTGTACTCTCACTTGGCCTTTTCTCTCAAAGTTAGTGATCTACCACTTTAGCCATAGCTCCACTTCCAGCTTTGGGTGGTTAACTGGAGATAAGAGTCTCACAGATTTTTCCCACCAGGTTGGCTTTGAACCACCACCCTCAGATCTCAGCCCTGTGTCTGGCTTCTCTGGCTCAACCTCATGTTTGTGAGATTCATTCATGTTATTATATGAACTTAGGATTCACATATTTGCAGGGCTGTATAACAGTCCACTGCATGATTATGTCACTGTAAGATTATTGATTTCACTGTGTAGACATCAGTGTCTTTCTAGTTTTGTGATCTTATGAATAATGCTGTGCTATAAACACTCTGGTGTCAGTCTGAATGCAGGAAGGAGGTATCACTGTTGGATGTATGTCCAGGAGGCATATGTCCAGGATTAGCATCATTGGATCTCAGAGCAAGAGTGTGGACCTTACACATTTGAAACAAGCTGGTAATTGGGGCCTTTCATTCTAACTGAAGTCTCATACAATATTCTATAGAAAACAGGACAGGACACAGCCCCCTACACTGCCAGATAATATAAGCATCTGTGTGTGTGTGTGTGTGTGTGTGTGCGTGTGTGTGTCTGTCTGTCTGTCTGTCTGTCTCTGTCTCTGTCTCTTTCTCTCCTCCTCTTCCTTTCACTCCTCCTTTTCTTTCTGTCTCTCTGTCTCATGTCCCATCTGTAGACAAAGATGCATTTATCCATTAACCTCTATCCATCTTTGTTGAGGTCTCCTGTCAGAGTGTCAAATCGCATTGTCACCCTGCGCCACCTCATTAGCCCTAGAAAGCAGGTCACAGGTGCTCGCTGTGAAAAGGTTGGTGCAAGGTGTGCTACACCAAGGTGGGTATGTGCCTGATCTGCACATGTGTACTCAGAGTCTCCGGGCTGTGCTTCCCTGGAGAAAGTCCATGAGGAACTGGGCTAGGTGAGAAGAAGGAAGCGGTAGGCAGCTTGAACTGAGGTGGTACAGTCAGCTACCTTTCTCCGATCATCTGACTTCCGTGAAGGACTGGTTCTCAGAACAAAGCCCAGCCATCTTCTTCTTGCACATCTTATAGCCATGTCTTCAGCACTCCCAAAAGAAAACATGAGTTTTGTCTTCCATCACTGAAATCAGAGCACCAGGGATTTCTTACCTGGTAGTCAGGTAAAGAAAGAAGTACCTTGCTCCAGGGTCCCACAGAGACTGTGCTGCCTGGAAGGATTCGCTTTAAAGACTTCAGCCCCACATTTGCCAGAGAAATGACTACAATGCTCCATTTTTATCTGACCTGGTCACAAATGAGAGGAAGAAAGACCTTAGCACTTATCTCCACCTTCCTAGCTTCTAGGAAGGCAAAACTTAGATGCTTGGGAGATGGGGGATCATGATTTGAAATCAGCAAGGGCAAAAACTTTTATGGGATCAATATTAACCAATGGCTGAGCACAGTGGCTCACGGCTGTCATTCCCAGCATCATGGGCAAGCATAGTAGAAAGATCACAACCAAACCTAGCCTGGAAAATAACCAAGCCTAAGAAATGCTGAAGGATTGGTTCACGTGGTATAGCATCTACCTTAAAAGCGTGAAGCCCTGAGTTCAATCCCTGGTACCACAATAGATAGATCAATAGATAGACAAACAGACAGTTGTTCCAAGGAGCCCTAGGGCTTGACAGAATCACCCTACTTATCTCAAATTTTACTTTGTCTCTTTCATGGATTAAACTTCACATATGCTTGAATTCCTCCTTTAGAGGACACATGAACAAGATGCTGTCAGGATGGGTGAAATTCTTGGTGCAAGAGAGGGAATATCATCAGCCCAGAAGCACCACAAGGGCATCATCATGACCCACACAACAGATCAAGAAAGCAACGCCAAAAATTTGCAAGCACACACTGACAGGACCTGCTGGTTCTTATGATTCTCTTTATACAAGGTCAGTATTTTCCCCCAAAACTTGACACCTCAGGTTGAACAAAGCCAGACCTCAGAGAGTGCTGGTCCAATCAATAGGAATAGTTTTCATTTTGATTCACATCAAAGCAACTTTAGACCTGGAAGTAAATGGTTAGCAAATGTTGTGCACTTTGGAATTGTGACAATCCCGAAGTTTATGGCCAGGGCACTCAGACTGAAGAAGAGTCAGAGCTGCATCTGTGAAGGCTGCATAGTGTCTCAGGTCATAGAAGGCATGCTGTCAGAGTGTGAGCAGGGCTAGGGGCTCACCTCATGGGTTTGAGTGACACCTGATGAAAGATGGTGATGAGCATGTTTAGTGGGAATAGATATTTCTTTCAATCAAAGTAAGTAACAGGCCCTATCATTCTCATAGTTATTTTGGCTTACCAGAAATCCAGAAAGGGTATGCAATTAAATTTTTACACATAGGACAATAAAGAGAAATGTGAACAAGGCAACGAAACAGTTGAAACAGGCATTATAGAAAGAAGAAAAAAGAGTAAAGGTATATCTATACTGGTGAGGGACTAAATCTATTTATGAAAAAGTAGGTAAAACCAATTTCATAATTAGTTTGGAAAACAAACAACAATCAACTTCTTATTTCACTTTAATGTGCAAGACTACCTGTCATCTGTGATATACCAGGCTATTAATGATCTAGGGGAATGTCAGGCAGCAGAAGCTCACATCTGTAATCCTGGTTTCAACTACTCAGGAGGTTGAGATCTGAGGATTGCAGTTGAGAGCCACCCATGGCAGAAAAATTTGTGAGACTCTATATCCAAAAATAACTAGCCCAAAGCCAGGCTTGACACATGGCTCAAGAGGTATAGCATCAACTAACCATGAGCAAGCAAACTGACTAAGAGCTTGAGGCCTTGAGTTCAAGCCCCAGAACCAGTATAGAAGAAAAAAGAGAGACAAGAAAGGAAAGGAAGGAAATGAATAGTCTTTGAGGTATATGGGTTTCTGTCCACTATTTTTATTATAAAGGGGCAAAGAAGGGATCCAGAGAGATTAGGGAGCTGATCCTTGGTCAGGTCAAAGTAAAGTCAGAGTTATAAGTCAAACACTATTTAGAGAAAAGGGAAATCTCTACATGATTCTGGATGTGGATCACATTTTTGTCTCAGCACCCTCCATTCTGAAGACACCCCAGTAGACTCCAGGCTCTACCTTAGGGAAGGGCAGAACACACCCTCTCAGATCCTGAGTTAAAATATATCTGTTTTTCGAATCCCACTGATTGGCTGCTTCCCAAGCTGAACTCTTCTCCATTTATTCCGTCATCTATCCCATTCAGGAGGTGACTCTTTTGAGGATGCTAAAAATTGCTTTATTTTTTTTAGTCACTAATTTGCCAACTACTTCAGCCGTCTCTCCAGTTGGCCTGAAATGAAATTCTATAATTATACAAAAGCCAGGGTCAGTGACCCCCTGATTGCAATATCTTGTCTCCTTTGTCCCTTCTTTCCACTACTTCGCCCACGGGACACAATTGCTTCGGTTTCCCCGGTAGCCTCCAGAAGGAGGTGGTATTGGAAACTAGTGAGCCATGGCCCTGCGGAGGTGTTACTTGCTTTGCAATCATTTGCCCATTTTCATTTTGTTTGATTTCATTAACACCTGGGTCTCAGGGGAGAGTCCATTCAGGAAAGGGGAGGGACAAGTGGTTTCAGTAGAAACTGAGTGGCCTTGTCCCTCCACAGCAGAGAGGGAGTGTGAAATGCCAAGAGCACAGCCAGCCTGTGCATGGGGAGGAAGGAGACCTCTCCTTTGAGGCAGCCTCCACTAAGAAGCCTCTCCCTTGGCCTCTTCAGTCCTAAGGTCCCCTCTTAGGCTCACCAAGCAAATACCCACATGGGACTTTCTTTTTCATGGAGCCTCCCCTTACCTGCCACTGGGGAGATTGCATCTAGGCAATTCACTCCATGGTTAAGGGCACAGACACCTAGGATTAACTAGGGTCTTGCTCGTTTGCCCTTGAACATGACTGTCAATTATATAAGCATTGTATCCCAGGGAAATAAAACATGCCTGCTAAACTGAAACCACACTAATGCTTTGGAATGTTCAGGAGAGGAGGAGAAGGCAGTAATGACCGTTATCATCTTCAAGACCATCTCTTCGTCCTCATCCTCCTTGTCCTCCTCCTCTTTCATCATCAGCCCCACCCTGCATGCCAGGCTGAACACGTGTATCAGATCCCTTGGAGATGTGATTGAGAGGAAAAAGGTTTTCAGTCTCTGGTGGGCTGGCTCTTTTGCCTCCAGGACTGTGGTAGGGCAGTCCAGGAGCCACTTAACCTCATGGTGGACAGGAAGCAAAGAGACACACAGGAAGGGGCAGGCAGGGAGGAGTCAGAGCAAGAGCCCCCAAGAACCCCCTACCAGCAAACTGCAATTCCACTCCCTTTCAATGGTCTGTTTAAATTTTAAACCCTCCCATGGATGAAATCCCTGACTAGGTCATGATGTAACTTCCCTCACAGACTTGCCCAGAGGTGAGCTTTGCTAGTCTCCTAGGCATCTTTCCATCTGGTAGAGTTAGCAATCTAGATGAACTATCAGGCAGGATGCTAGTGGCTCATACCTGTAATCCTTGCTACTCAAGAGGCTGAGACCTGAGGATAACTGTTTGAAGCCAGCTGAGGTAATAAAGTCTATGAGACTCTTATCTCCAGTTAACCACCAAAAAGCCAGAAATGGAGCTGTGGCTCAGGTCTAAGAGCACTAGACTTGAGCAAAAAGCACAGGGATGGAGACCAGGCCCTGAGTCCAAATCCTAGTACACACACACACACACACACACACACACACACAAACACAATTAACCATTAGCTCTCAGCAAACAGAAATAAAGGTGAAATGTCCATTGGCCATTGCTCCTGGGGTAAGCAACACAGTCCACTGGCCCAAATTCCTTCAGAGTGATTTTGATCTAATACAAGCTACACCACTCAGCTGCAAGACACACCATTTCTGAAGTACATCAGGATTCAGGATGACTGGGTGATGGGCCAGGAATGGAGAAAGGCACTTCAGTGGCAGATGGCAGATGAGTTCTGAGGGACCTCAGGGCTGGGCACTGCTATTTTGGCCCAAACCACCAGCAGATGTGTCACAATGGTGCTTTAGAGTACATCTTCCAAAGGATCCTCAAATCACCAGCAGGGATCATCTGAGTCTGCTCCCATCATCGGCCTAGATGGACAGTCCTTCCAGTGTTAGTGATAACAACGGAGCGACACCTGAAGCCAGCATTCATTGAGTGCCTGCTGTATGCCGCATTCTAAGTATTTTCCATGTATTGGCACGTTTTATCCCCAGGAGTGCCTAGCTTTATTGTCCCCTTGTGACTGAGCAAAGTCAGACAGCAGGAGGCTAAGTCCCTTCGTCTGACAACCAAGAAGCAGGAGAGCAAAGGTCTGCCTGATGCCTGAGTCCACATGGCTAGCTGACAAGGTCCCCAGTGCTTTAAAGGAGAATCCTCTCCCAGAACTTGCATCCTGGAGTGGAGCTCCTTTCACGTCAACTCCCTTCCAAGGAGACAGCCTTGCAGCGGTGACATCATCTCAAAGCTCCCCTCCTGTCTTTAGCTCCAATCTCAAAATACCACTGACCATGGCTCATGGGTCACAAAGTAAGGAGCCTTTGCATTTGAGTCAGCCTCCCCTCAGATGTTTCCTTGAACAGGGCACCCGGAGCCTTGGGAGTGGGCTGTGGGCTGGGTAGAGGAAGGAGAGCATCACCTCCATCCTTCCTGACAGGGCCTTGTGTGAGGAACTCTGGCCCATGCAGTACTGTTTGCTGTAGAGTTCTCATGGCAGCTCTGTAGACATTCCGAGTTCCAGGCTCCATTAGGAGGACCTGGCGAGCACACACAAAAGCACTCTACTTCTCTACTTTGAGAACCCCAACCTGAGGTCCTGACACCTCCTTAGCCAGCCATGAACACATGAGTTCAATTCTTTCCATCTTGCAAGACTGCCCAGCTATAGCCTTAGAATTTGAGGTTCCCAGCCAAGGACTGGCTCAAGGTGCATTGGGAAGCCTTGGGTCAGAGTGAGTCAAGTTTCTCTAGCAACAGCTACATTCCCCAAGACCCAGCTCCCTTCTTTCTATTTCTTTTCTATTTAACTCCAAGCTCTTCCTACCTCAGGGCCTTGGTACTGGCTGTTCCCTTCCAAAGCCTTTCATAGTTGTCTCCTCCTCCCACTGCCTCTGTTTTCTCTGGGGCTGACTCCTCCCAGGCCTCCTCCATCATGGATCCCTGCTCCATTTTTTCCCCCATGTCTCATTCTCACAGGAAGCGTCTGTGTCTTGTTTCTCTCTGTACCTCAGTTTCCACACCTGGTGGGGTGACTAGTGAGTTCACATGTGCCTGGCACATAGTTACCACCTTCCTGGTGGTATGAGCCATATCCTGGCATGGCGGCGGGGTTCCAGATGTGGAGGAATGGCTGGGCATGCTTAGAGGACATGGCCTTAGGTGCAGTATTGCCAATGTTTGGTTCGCTCTTCCAAAATCGCCACCCAACTTCCACAAAAGAAACACTGCTTCCACACTTCCTCACGTTAATTAAGCACATTCACTTTGACCTTGCTTTGGGGGCCCACCATTTGTCTTGGTGGGGGGAGGCATATTTTCACAAAATGAAGGACTCAGCAGATGACACAGTGGATAACACGGGACCGAGAGCTCGTGAGCATCTGCTGAGCACCGAAATGTGCACGGGGTCTTTAAAGTTTTCACTTTAGAAATCTCATTGTATTTGTTTGCTTATGTATTTATTGGCCACACTCGGTCAAAACCTCATGTGATGGATGCATGCATGCACGAATGTGTTACTGGTACTATTCTCAGCATCTTGCAGTGACACCATCTATGTATTGAGCCCCCCTCGAGTGAATTCGCGTGAACTTGTGCATTGGCAAGACTCAGGCTCTGGGAAGCCCCTCCTCCAGCCAAGGCCCGCCATCCTGGCCATGCCCTCCTCCTGTGTAATTAGCCAATAGGGCAAAGGCCAGCCCCTGGGTCTTCATGCCCAAAGCATCTCCCAAAGATGAAAAGCTCATTTGTAAATAACTAAGTAGCAATATCTAAAATTTTGGTTGCATTGTGAGGCCTGGTGCCTTCTCCATTCACTAATAATGACAGACTACTTAAAAAAAAATAACACATATAATTTAAGCAATGAAAACAAACAGCGAGTGCTGGCTTTCCCTGGGGAAAATATTTTCTGTTTCCTCCAGGCAGGCCCCACAGTGCCCTGCCTTGGCCTCCCCTGCTGAGCTGCCTCCTCAGCGGGGGGCCTGGGAGCCCAGCTCTTGCAGAAAGCCATGGTGGGGAGGAGACTCAAGAGCGCACAGCCCCTTCCTGGAGAAGTTGGGTGTTCTCCTTGGGTCTGGGGAGTGGATGGAGCTCCTTTCTCCCTCCACACCTATGTCCACTCTTTCCTGGCACCTTCTCTATCCCCCGGGGATTTCAAGTGCAAGGACCTAGAGGGGGAGTTCACAGGCAAAGAGCCTGAGCCAAGTAGATGGGCAATAGGGGCTGGTGAGGCTTGAGGTAACTTCAATGGCATATCTCCATCCCAGGAGAACAAACCTTACCAGTGTCTGCTCTACAGAAAGGCAAGCCTGACCTTAAGCCAGTCTCCACACACAAAGGCAATGTTATCCATTTGGATTTTATATACAGGCATAAATCCCGGGCTTGATGTGCCTGTTAGGCAACTGATTTACTTCTGAGCTACACCTCCAGACACCTTTTTTATGGTCTTGTTTTGTTGTTGCTGTTTAACACAGGGTCTCACTATGCAGATCAGATTGGTCTTGAATTTCTCAGCCTCCCAAATGCTGTGATTATAAGCATGTGTCACCACTTGGCTTCTAAAACACTGGTCCTTTTTGACTAGTACTGAGATTGAACTCAGGGCCTCAAACTTGCTAAGCAGATGCTTTACTACTTGAGTGAACCATGCCTCCAGCCTCTTTTTCCATTAGTTGTTTTTCCAGAATGGGTCTTGCTTTATGCCCATGCAGGCCTGGGATGCAATCCTATTTGTGCTTCTCTATGTAGCTAGAAATGAAAGGCACAGAACATGGCACACAGCTATGGGTTAAGATGGAGTCTCCCAAACTTCTTTTTGCTTGGGCTGGCCTCACACAGAGATTGCTTCCAGTCTCCTAAATAGCTGGGATATAGGCGAAAGGATCCATCACATCCATGTCAGGGGACCACACAGAGGCAGCCAGGCACAGGGGAAAGATTATTACAAGGTGTCTTAGAGGAGCTGTAGTTCCCAGAGATACTACATAAGCTTGTGCTGGCCTTTTTTTTTTTTTTTTTAGGTGTTTCAAACCCAGTTCCTATGTGGGGTGCAGCCTGGATATCAGGAGTTTTTAATCCCAAGTGCCTCAAAAATGCAGCCAAGCATGGGGAAACCTGCTTTCTCCCCTGAACATTCAAAAGATCTTTCATTCTGCCTAGGTTAGTGTCAGAGTTTCCCCACTCTGGCCTCGGTTTCCCCATTTGCTGATATGAAGGTATTGTCTTTGATGACTTCTAAGGGACTTCTGCTTGTCAGATTCCTTCTTCTAGGGGTCGCTTAGAGCATGCTGGGAGTGTGGGAACAGAAGGGAAGCAGAATTGGAGTCTGCCCAATGATTTCTGTGTTCACTTAGATCTATGCAGACTCATCCCTAGTGTCCCAGAATGTAGTATAAAATAGCGAAATTTTCCTTGCCCTCAGAAACCATCAAGAAAGGATCCTTGTACTGAAACCCTTAAATAACAGTGCAGGGAACTTGTGCCATTAAAACTCAGGAAGTGTCCAGAGCTCGTGGTTCATGCCTGTAAGCCTAGCTACTCAGGAGACTGAGATCTGAAGATCATGGTTTCAAGCCACCCAGGCAGGAAAGTCGGTGAGACTCTTATCTGCGATCAATCACCAAAAAAGTAGAGCTCTGGCTCAAATGGTAGAGTACTAGCCTTGAGAAGAAAAGCTAAGGGATTAATGATATGATTATTGGATAATTCCATTTAAAAATGGAGATGGGGAGGGAACTGGAAATCCAGAATTATATGTCCAGCAAAAAATACTATTCAAAAGTAACTGAAATAAAGACAGTTTCAGACAAACAAATGCTGAAAGGATTTGGGCTAGAAAAGGGCATAAAGAACAAGGGAATGAAATGGAATTGTAGTTTATAGGTTTCTTTCATTTGAAGTGAATCAGTAAAATGGTAATTCTAAGAAGATTATGATGAGTGGGTTAGTTCAAATACAAATGGTTATATCTTAAAGAGAGAGAGAAGATATGTATAGGAAAACAAATGAAATATGAAAATGTTCTGACCAAGTGTAGTGACTCATAATCTTAGCTACTCAGGAGGTAGAGATCGGGAGGATCAAGGTACAACACTAGCTTAGGCAAAATTTAGTGAGACCCTAACTCAACCGGTAAGCTGGGCAGTGTGGTCCTAGTCCATGATCCCTGCTACTCAGGAGGCATAAATAGTAGGAACACAGACCATTCCAGTCCACTGAAAAAGGTGAGATGCTATTCAAAAAGTAACTATAGCAAAAAGAGTTAAGGACATGGTTCAAGTAGTAGAGAGCCTTGTGAAAGGACCTGTGCCACATGTGCGCAGGTGCACGCACGCACACGCACGCACGCACGCGCACACACACACACACACACACACACACACACACAGAGTATTTGGTATGTCCAAAATAAAACAGAAAGTGAAGGCAGGAAGAAAAAAGATAGATTTATAGAAAAAACTATAAATTTATTAGTTTATGCCAACTATATTGATACTTGCAGAAATTATAAATATTTGAAACATGGCACTCAAAAGTCAGATACTGACATTCCATATCAGAGAAGCAAAACCAACTCTATTACTATGAAAGGAACATTTTAGGTATTACAACATTAATTAAAAGGAATAGAAGGAAAGAAACACAAAGAGCAAACATAACAAAGCAGGTATAGTTACATTATCAGAAGAGAAGATTTCAAGGCAAAGAGCATTTCCAAGTACATTTTGTAATTATAAAAGAAAACATCACTAGGATATAGTAATAGCTTTTCTAAATATATTAAACAAAAACTGTCATAATTTAAAAACAGGAAACAAACTCACAATCATAGTAATTTATTTTAGAACTTCTGTCATGGTAGTTAATAAAGACTTTTAGATAATAAAAATCAGTAACGATATATGAAAAATAAGGCCAAAGTTTATAGAAATATTAAACCCAGTAATAGTAGAATGTATATCCATTTCAAAAACATGAAGCAGTTGCCAAAATAGACCATATGTTTGAGCAGAAAACCAGTCAAACATATTTCAAAGGATTTGAACTTTACAGAGTATAACAATAGTGTAATTAATTTAGAAATAAACCAATAACAAAAGAATATCTAAAAACTTCAAAATTTTAGAAATTACACAATACTGATAAATGCCCACGTAGATTAAAAATTATTACTACATTTTTGTCACATCACTATTTTAATTTACTTTGAAGTACTTTTATATATTTTGATTAATATTTTCTTTGAAATATTTTTTATCCATGGGACATTCATCAGCATTTTATGATATCTAAATAAGTTTCCTAGACATCTTTTTTTTTAGCTCTAAAGGTTTATATAAGAAAAACATGAAAGAATTCTCAATGCTCTAAATCTCTACCTTAAGGAATGAGAAAGGGGAAAGCAAATTAAGTTCAAAGAAAGTAGAAGATAAGCAATGATCAAAAAAAAAAAAAAGAACCAGGCTCCAGCGGCTCATACTTGTAAGCCTAGTTACTCAGAAAGGTAAGACCTGGAGGATCATAGTGTAAAGCCAGCTCAGGCAGAAAATTCTATCAGACGCTGTCTCCAAAATAACCAGCAAATAGCCAGACTGAAGGCATGACTCGAGTGGTAGAACACCAGCCATGTCAAGAAATCCAAGTGTGAGTGTGAGGCTCTGAGTTTAGATACCAGAAATAATAATAAATATAATAAAGAATAAAAATGAGAACAAAACATAAAGCACCCTAATAACCATGAATATTACCAAAGTATCACCAAAAGATTTTTGATACTTTGAAAAGATTAATAATAAAATGTAAACATGCCAACCAAAAGTCAGATACTGACATTCTGAATCAGACAAACAAGACCAGCTCTATTACTATGAAAGAAACACTTTAGATATTACCACATTAATTAAAAGGAGTGGAAGGAAAGAAATACAAACAGAAAAAATAAGAAAACTGGTATAGTTACATTTTCAGAAGAGAAGATTTCAAGGCAAAGAGAATTTCCAAGTACATTTTGTAATTACAAAAGAAAACATCACTAGGAATTGACAATAATCATAAATAATCATCTTCTAGGGTTTCCTGGCAAGAGTGATCAATATAAAGAAAATTCCAATTTTAAAAATTAAAATGGAACCTCACTTCAACTTCTACAAATATCAAAAGAAAGACAAGGGACTAAACAGTGTGGGGCCGATAAATTTGACAACCTAGATAAAATTTAAATATATATGTATATATATACATATTTAAAAGCAAAATTTACCAAAAGAGGGTAAGAATAAAACAGATCAGGTGAATAGCTTTTGATCTGTCAAGAAAATTCATTACTAATAACTCCCCCACAAAAAACTCAGCTCATATGGTGTAAATGGTGAATTCTACTAAACTCTGAGGAGGAAATATTACCTCAATTTTACACAAAATCTTTCACAATATACAGGCAGCAGAAATACTACCAATTCATTTTATGAGTTCACTATCACCCTAATATCAAAGCCAGACACAGAAGAGGTAACATTGTCAGAAACAGAAAAGTAAATAAGTAAGAACTCCATCTGGGCTTGGCACTGGTGGCTCATGCCTGTAATCCTAGCTACTCAGAAGCCTGAGATCTAAGGATCATGTTTTAAGGCCAGCCTGGGCAGGAAAAGTCTTTGAGACTCTTATCTTCAATAAACTGCTCCAGAAAGGCCAGAAATGGCATTGTGGCCTAAGTGATAGAGCACTAGCCTTGAGCAAAAAACCTCAGGGACAGTATGCAGGCCCTGAGTTCAAGCCCCAAGACTGACAAAAACTAAATACAGTAAGATTGGGTTAAGAAAAGAAAAAAATGTACTGCTAAATATAATAAATAATATATTAGTTAATTAATAAAAACTCAATAAAACAGAACTGCCAGAATCAGCATTCTTGGGACTCTGGAATCCAATCAAAAACGTTTAAAAAGCAGAATTGTTATTAAAGAAAGAATCATTCAATTTGAGTAAGAGTATTTGTAGCACTTATCTACCTGTAACCATATCCCTATGGGCTCGTGTGCGCATGTGTGTGCGCGCGCGCGCACACACACACACGCACACATGTGCACGCACGCACTCACACACACACACACACGCGCACGCATGCACACACACACACACACACTCACTCACACAATCCTCATGCGGTTTGCTGGTCCCAGAGAGAGGAAATAAACACTTATGGATATTGAGGTGTCCTGCAGATTCCTGAAGAATCAGACAGGGGTTTACCTTTGCCAGCCCATCCCAGCCAGGCTCCCTGACAAACCTCTCTCAGATGACAACCATCAGAAGCATTTAAAGGCAAACAGACTAGCTACAGCCATCTGGAGCGAGGGATGACAGACTAGAAGAGTGGCAAGCAAACAAAAAATCTTGGAACGGAAGTGGCTAGGCCAGGAATGGAGAAGGTGATGACAATTTGGAGGTTGAGTGTTTGTTATTGTTATTTTTATGTGCTTTCGTTTTTTGCTCCTTTGTTTAGGTTTAGGATTTTGGCGCCAAGAATTTAAGGAAAGCCTACCTGACTACTTATCTAGCAGAACTGGGATGATAATGAATACATAGGACAAAAACTACAAGATTTTTTGTTGCTAGTCTTGGAGTTTGAACTCTGGGCCTAAACACTGTCCCTGAGTTTTTGTGCCCAAGGCTAATGCTCTATCTTTGAGCCATAGCTCCACTTCTGGCTTTTGAGTAGTTAATTGGAGATAAGAGTCTCATGGACTTTCCTGCGTAAGCTGGCTTCAAACTATGATCCTCAGAACTCATCCTATGGAGTAGCTAGAACTGATAAACTTATTTAAAAGAAAACAAAAAGTTTAGAAAAATCACTAAACAAGCTGGGCACTCTCACAAAGTCATGCCTGTAATCCTAGCTACTTAGGAGGCTGAGATCTGAGGATCATGGTTCAAAGCCAGCCTGGGCAGGAAATCCATGACTGTTATCTCCAATTAATCACAGAAAAAGCCAGAAGTGGAGTTGTGGCTCAACTGGTAGAATACTAGCCTTCAGCAAAATGAACTCAGGGACTGGGCTCAGACCCACAGTTCAAGCCTCAGGACTGGCAGAAAGAAAGAAGGAAGGAAGGAAAGAAGGAAGGAAGGAAGGAAGGAAAGAAAGAAAGAAAGAAGGAAGGAAAGAGAGACAGAAAGAGAGAGGGAGGGAAGGAAGGAAGGAAGGGTGAAAGGAAAGAGAAAGACAGAGAAAGGAAGGGAGAGAGGGAGGGAGGAAAGAAAGAAAGAAAGAGTCAAACAATAAACTCATGGGAAGGAAAAAATGATTTCCAAGGGTCCTTGCTTTTTTTGATATTGAAAATGTCCAGGTTTCACACACACAAAAATTACATGCGAAGAACTAAGAATGTTTAACTGATTCTTGAGGTGATTCTTGAGGAAGAATAGGTAGGATTTATTAATCAAAGACTTCAATTTATTTTAAATATGCTCAAGGAGCTAAAGGACATGAGGCGAATAATGTCTCAATGTGTAAACAGTATCAACTTAAAAAGACATTTAAAATATATGTTAAGGAAAGAATGCAACACAGATCCTGGAGCAGACTAGTACAATAATTGAAAGAAAAAAATTCATGAGAGTTGTTCAACATCAGACTTGATTGGACTGAATTTTAAAACTTCCGTGAACTTGGAAAGAGATTGGTTGTGATTATTTTATCTGTGATACAGAAAGTAAAAAGAACAGAGGAAAGCAGCACCTAAGAGTCTGTAGAAGCAAGGTCACATAGGCCTACTGGGAATATCCAAGAAATGTGAGAAAGAAAAGATGAGAAAGAACATTTGCAGAAATGATGGCACAAAACTCCCCAACTATAATGAAACACAGGTTTCGACACCTCAACAAGCCCAAGTAAAATAAACACAAAGAGATTCACCAAGACACATTATAATCAAACTGCCAAAGACAAGAAGAGGACTGTAGAAACAGAAAAAGGGAGTCAACTCATATACAAGGGAGTCTCCATAATGCCTAATGTGGCTAATGGATTTCTCTCAATCACTATGAGGCCAGGAAGCAACAGGAGAACCTGCTTAAAAGGAAAAGCTGTAAGAAAAAAAATCTATTCCCAGCAAAATTACAAACAGGAAAGAGAAGTTGGGATATCCCCAGATAAATAAAAGCTGAAGGAGCTCACCACTAGCAGATCTGTTCTGTAAGAGATGCCAAACAAAAGCAGCTCTTCAACTTGAAATGAAAGGACACCAGAAAGTAACTTGAAGCCATATAAAAATCACTGATGAGGATAACTGCAAAGAGAAATTTAAAAATCAGGACTATTACATACTTTACTTGTAGCTCCTCTTATCCTTTTCCATTCTTAGATGATTTAAAATACAATCTGTGTGAAACATGAATGACAGCCTGGTGGTGGTGGCTCACATCTGTAATCATAGCTAGTCAGTAGGCTGAGATCTGAGCATCATAGTTTGGAGCCAGCCAGGAAAGAAAAGTCCATGAGACTCTTATTTCCATTTAACCAGCAAAAAGTTGGAATTGGAGCATGACTCAAAAGGTAGGATGGCAAGCTTGAGCAAAAACACTAAGGGACAGTGCCTAGACTCTATGTTCAAGGACTGAAAAAAATTCCTATGCAGATGAAAACCAAAAGAAAAGTTAAGTGGTTATACTAGCATGGGACAAGACAGACTTTAAGTAATTATTACAAGAAACAACCAAGAGCCTATATATTGATAAACAACTCATTAAAAAGATGTCATGTGTTGGGTCTTCGTCCGTCTTTGGATGGACAGGGTCCGAGGAGAGGTAAGTGTGGCTGCTCACCCATTCCCCAGCCTCCCTTAGCCCAGGAGACAATGAGACACTGAGGGGAGTCAAGTCAAGCAGGAACTTGTTTATTAACAGGGAGCATCCCCTTTTTAAAGCAAAAGACTGCTTGGGAGCAGAGGAAATGGGATCAACCAATCACTGAAAGGCCACACCTTACCATGCACCTAAGCTTCCTTGAGTTGTTTACACACTGAACCTGAACAAAGCCGCTCTGCCCACTCAACTTCCATTCAGGGCCATCTTTGCTACCCCCCACAGTCATGATTAAAATATCTCTTACCAACAAAACCCCAAAAGTAAGTGAATTTAAAATTAACAGGAATTAGGGGCTGGGAAGGTGGCTCAGTGGTAGAGTGCTTGCCTTGCATGCATGAGGCCCTGGGTTCAATTCCTCAGCACCACATAAGGAAAAAGAAAAAAAGCCGGAAGTGGCACTGTGGCTCAAGTGGTAGAACGCTAGCCTTGAGTGGAAGAGCTGAGGGACAGC
>NW_012267578.1:67339-69893 GCF_000151885.1 Dipodomys ordii | reverse complement strand
GAAAGATGGTGATGAGCATGTTTAGTGGGAATAGATATTTCTTTCAATCAAAGTAAGTAACAGGCCCTATCATTCTCATAGTTATTTTGGCTTACCAGAAATCCAGAAAGGGTATGCAATTAAATTTTTACACATAGGACGGTAAAGAGAAATGTGAACAAGGCAACGAAACAGTTGAAACAGGCATTATAGAAAGAAGAAAAAAGAGTAAAGGTATATCTATACTGGTGAGGGACTAAATCTATTTATGAAAAAGTAGGTAAAGCCAATTTCATCATTAGTTTGGAAAACAAACAACAATCAACTTCTTATTTCACTTTAATGTGCAAGACTACCTGTCATCTGTGATATACCAGGCTATTAATGATCTAGGGGAATGTCAGGCAGCAGAAGCTCACATCTGTAATCCTGGTTTCAACTACTCAGGAGGTTGAGATCTGAGGATTGCAGTTGAGAGCCACCCATGGCAGAAAAATTTGTGAGACTCTATATCCAAAAATAACTAGCCCAAAGCCAGGCTTGACACATGGCTCAAGAGGTATAGCATCAACTAACCATGAGCAAGCAAACTGACTAAGAGCTTGAGGCCTTGAGTTCAAGCCCCAGAACCAGTATAGAAGAAAAAAGAGAGACAAGAAAGGAAAGGAAGGAAATGAATAGTCTTTGAGGTATATGGGTTTCTGTCCACTATTTTTATTATAAAGGGGCAAAGAAGGGATCCAGAGAGATTAGGGAGCTGATCCTTGGTCAGGTCAAAGTAAAGTCAGAGTTATAAGTCAAACACTATTTAGAGAAAAGGGAAATCTCTACATGATTCTGGATGTGGATCACATTTTTGTCTCAGCACCCTCCATTCTGAAGACACCCCAGTAGACTCCAGGCTCTACCTTAGGGAAGGGCAGAACACACCCTCTCAGATCCTGAGTTAAAATATATCTGTTTTTCGAATCCCACTGATTGGCTGCTTCCCAAGCTGAACTCTTCTCCATTTATTCCGTCATCTATCCCATTCAGGAGGTGACTCTTTTGAGGATGCTAAAAATTGCTTTATTTTTTTTAGTCACTAATTTGCCAACTACTTCAGCCGTCTCTCCAGTTGGCCTGAAATGAAATTCTATAATTATACAAAAGCCAGGGTCAGTGACCCCCTGATTGCAATATCTTGTCTCCTTTGTCCCTTCTTTCCACTACTTCGCCCACGGGACACAATTGCTTCGGTTTCCCCGGTAGCCTCCAGAAGGAGGTGGTATTGGAAACTAGTGAGCCATGGCCCTGCGGAGGTGTTACTTGCTTTGCAATCATTTGCCCATTTTCATTTTGTTTGATTTCATTAACACCTGGGTCTCAGGGGAGAGTCCATTCAGGAAAGGGGAGGGACAAGTGGTTTCAGTAGAAACTGAGTAGCCTTGTCCCTCCACAGCAGAGAGGGAGTGTGAAATGCCAAGAGCACAGCCAGCCTGTGCATGGGGAGGAAGGAGACCTCTCCTTTGAGGCAGCCTCCACTAAGAAGCCTCTCCCTTGGCCTCTTCAGTCCTAAGGTCCCCTCTTAGGCTCACCAAGCAAATGCCCACATGGGTCTTTCTTTTTCATGGAGCCTCCCCTTACCTGCCACTGGGGAGATTGCATCTAGGCAATTCACTCCATGGTTAAGGGCACAGACACCTAGGATTAACTAGGGTCTTGCTCGTTTGCCCTTGAACATGACTGTCAATTATATAAGCATTGTATCCCAGGGAAATAAAACAAAGATGGTAGCCCTTCACATGCCTGCTAAACTGAAACCACACTAATGCTTTGGAATGTTCAGGAGAGGAGGAGAAGGCAGTAATGACCGTTATCATCTTCAAGACCATCTCTTCGTCCTCATCCTCCTTGTCCTCCTCCTCTTTCATCATCAACCCCACCCTGCATGCCAGGCTGAACACGTGTATCAGATCCCTTGGAGATGTGATTGAGAGGAAGAAGGTTTTCAGTCTCTGGTGGGCTGGCTCTTTTGCCTCCAGGACTGTGGTAGGGCAGTCCAGGAGCCACTTAACCTCATGGTGGACAGGAAGCAAAGAGACACACAGGAAGGGGCAGGCAGGGAGGAGTCAGAGCAAGAGCCCCCAAGAACCCCCTACCAGCAAACTGCAATTCCACTCCCTTTCAATGGTCTGTTTAAATTTTAAACCCTCCCATGGATGAAATCCCTGACTAGGTCATGATGTAACTTCCCTCACAGACTTGCCCAGAGGTGAGCTTTGCTAGTCTCCTAGGCATCTTTCCATCTGGTAGAGTTAGCAATCTAGATGAACTATCAGGCAGGATGCTAGTGGCTCATACCTGTAATCCTTGCTACACAAGAGGCTGAGACCTGAGGATAACTGTTTGAAGCCAGCTGAGGTAATAAAGTCTATGAGACTCTTATCTCCAGTTAACCACCAAAAAGCCAGAAATGGAGCTGTGGCTCAGGTCTAAGAGCACTAGACTTGAGCAAAAAGCACAGGGACGGAGACCAGGCCCTGAGTCCAAATCCTAGTACACACACACACACACACACACACACACACACACA
>NW_012267578.1:62102-67141 GCF_000151885.1 Dipodomys ordii | reverse complement strand
ATTTCTACCACAGAGTAGAATACAGGGTCCAGAGTTAGGCATCCATTTGATTCTGAATAAAGTTATAAAGACCATTAAATGAGGAAAGAGAGGTTATTTTGAACAAACAGTATGGAGACAAATGGGTAAATATAGGAGGCCCTACCCTCTGCCTCACAGCATACACAAAACCAGGATATATCACAGACCTGAATGTGAAAGCTAAATCATTTAAAAAGTAGAAGACAACACAGGAGGATATCTTCACTAACTGGATCGGTTCAAACGTTCATCAGACAAGGCATAGAAAACACTAAAAATGAAAGAAAGAAACAATAATTTAGGCTCCACCCAATTTTTAAAAATTGATCCTCAAAAGGTATCACTAATGGTGGTAATAGCAAACCATGAACAGGGAGAAAATATTGCAAACTATATCCCTGATGAAGAACTAGTTGTGATACATAAAGAACACCAACTTAGTAATAAAACTAAACAAAGAACTACCCTATGACCCAGCAATCCCACTTCTGACCATTTATCCAATAGAACACAAACAAGGTTACAGAAAAGCCACTAGCACAACCATGCTCATTGCAGCACTAATCACCATAGCCAAGATATGGAATCATCCCAGATGCCCCTTAATGGATGAATGGATCACGAAAATGTGGTATTATTCATATATTAGGAAAAAATGATATTGTACCATTCATAAGGACATGGAATGACTTGGAAAAAATTATATGAAGTAAAGTAAGCCAGACCCAGACAGACAAAAGTTGCATGGTGTCCTTCATTTGTAGTAAATAGAATGTACCTATAAATCTAGAAATAAATGTGTTGAGATAGGCAGTATGCCAGTGGCTACAAGTTAACTGAAGTATAATAGACTCTATGGAGAGCCCAAGTAGTATAATTACGTAGTATAATCTTTGAGAAAGACTAGGTCAAAGCCCGGCAAAATCAACACCAGGAAATGGGTACATGCAAGAGGTGAGTAAGGCGAAGGGGAGAAGGGTAAATGAGTGAAAGGGGAAGAGGGAAGAATGCATATACTACTACAATGTATATACTACAAAATTGAGAAAAGTAAGGGAAGGGGTGGTTTGAAGGGGGTAATGTTGAAGGGGATGACAGATCAAGACACATTATATTCATAACCCACTTTTATATATGGCACATCCTTTGTATAACTACTTAAAGATAATTTAAAGATAAAAACAAAATAAATAGAACAACAACACAATCAAACAACTGGCACAAAGTGAATAGACACTTTACAAAGCAGTACATATAAATGGACTACCATATGTATATAGAATGTATATAGAAACTACTCAACAGCATTTGTCTTCAGGAAAACACAAATCAGAACCATAATGGGGTTCCTCAGGAGGCTGGCATCTGAGGATTAAGGTCTGAAGCCAGAGCAGGCAGAGAAGTCTATGAGAATCTCATATTCAACTAACAATAAACAAGATGTGGAGCTGTGGCTCAAGTGGTAGAGCACTAGCCTTGAGCACACACACACACACACACACACACACACACACACACAAAAGCCCAGAAACAGCACCCAGCTCCTAAGCTCAAGCCCTAGGTCAGGCACAACAAAACAAAAACCATGATGAGGTATTTCTGCACACACAATAAATTTCATAATACTGATGATATCAAATACTGGCAAAAATTCAGAGAAACCAGAAGTCTCTCATGCTGTTAGAGTCAGAAGGAAACACACACCTTACCAACCACCAAATAAATCCACACCAATGTGGGAGATGAAAAGATATGAGCTTCAAATCACATGTACAAGAAAGCTCGTAGAAGTCATGATTATAACACCCCAACATGGAAACCACCCAAATGTCTGTTGTCAAGTGAATTATAAGCAAGGCAGGAGGTACCTGCAGGTAAAATGTAGAAATTGCTCATACCTGCTGTACCCGAATGAAGCTCATGTAACTTTGTCAGGAAAGGAAGCCAGACACAAGAGCCCACATGCATGTGATTTCATTTACACAGAGTTCACAATGGGAGTGTGGACTGGTGTTAACAAACATGCTTAGCTGATTTCCTGTGTGGAGGGAGGCATTGAGTTGGAAAAGTAGGCGAGGGTTGTATGGCTTCCATGTGTTGACTGAGCTGTTAGATATATACCTGTCAAACTCTTCACACTGTAGACTGGTCATCTGCACACTTCAGTGTTTGACATTTTATCTCACTGCATTGAAAATCTCTTATACAAGCTGAGTGCCAGTGGTTCATACCTGTAACACCAGCTACACAGGAGGCTGAGATCTAAGGATCATGGTTTGAAGCCAGCCCAGGCAGGAAAGTCCAGTGAGACCCATCTCCAATTGAAAAAAAACAAACAAACTACTCAGAAAAAGCCAGAAATGGTGCTGTGGCTCAAGTGGTAGAGGGCTAGCCTTGAGCACAAAGAGCCTCAGAGACAGTACCCAGGCCCTGAGTTCAAGCCCCATGCTCTTCTAAGGCTCTACCTGGCTCTACCCAGTTTCCAGAACACACAGCATGCACAAAGTATCTTCATAAGTTGTACTAACTTGGACCTCTAGCAATTGGAGAGGGATTATTATGAAATTTTGACTAAATCAATAAGCTCTGTGTTTGATGACAGGTAAGAAGCAGCATTACTTATAAAATAGCCCTGAAGTAATATTACTACCACTAGTAACAACAAAATACTAGTATTTCTTACTTCAAATGGAAACTTCATTCTTCCATTCAATATTTGTCTTAGTGCTGGATCATACCAACTTGCAAAGTGACTGTTAAATTTTTTGGGGGGGTCCGGTTGTGGGGCCTAAACTCTGGGCCTGGGCACTGTCCCTCAGCTCTTCAGCTCTAGGCTAGCGCTCTACCACTTGAGCCACAGCACCACTTCTGGCTTTTTTCTTTTTGCTTCTGTGGTGCTGAGGAATCGAACCCAGGGCCTCATGCACGCAAGGCAAGGGCTCTACTACTGAGCCACCTTCCCAGCCCCATGGACTGTTAATTTTTCTAAGAAAAATGTGAGTGGGTTGCTAAAACACCCACAATTTAAAATTAGATTATGTCACTTTGTTGCTGGTGGCTCACACCTATATTCCTAATTATTCAGAGGTTGAGGCTGGGAGGATCAAAAATCAAAGCCAGCCATCAGGAGACTCTATCGCTAATTTACCAGAAAAAAATCTGGGCTGGAAGTGTGGCTTAAGTGGTAAAGCACCAGCCAACCAAGCAAGATCAAGGTCCTGAGATCAAGCCATGATACTGGCCAAAAAAAAAAAAAAGATTGTTTACACTTTTAATTAATTTATATTAAAAATAAAGTTAATTATTCCTAAAGCTCATTACTTCCTAACTCTTTGATTAATATCTCTGCTCTTGAGGATGATAGTTTTATTGTGGAAACACCATACAATTCATGTGTTCATGATATATGTTTCTACCTAAGTTCAAATTCAAGAATATCTCCTTCTGACTTTGAAGTTGGCAGTAGTAGAAATCCACACCACAGAACTCAGCCATTGTCAGGAAGCTAGGCTTCATATATTGCTCTGTTGGTTGCATAGAAATTAAGGCAGAGAATGTTAACACAGCATGTTACACTTAAAAGCAAGTGGTACCCAAAATCATTACATTGGAAAGTTTAGTGCAAAGCATTCCAAAACTATTTCTCTAATGGTCAAAACCTAGTACTCAATGTAACAGGAAATATCTCACACCACTGAAATGGGATACAGGTTTGACATACATCTTAGTTGTTTTAGTTTTATTTGCCTTCTCAATGAAAACCAAACTATCAGCTAACACTCTTTTGGGGGTGATCGTCCATTGTTCCCAGAGTTTGTCTAGTAAGGGAGGAGAGTTTGGTAAAAATCCCATTAAAAGTGTTTTGGGAGAATCAACTGACTATATGGGTTTACAAGAAAAAGTTCTGAACACTTTATTTGTAAATTGTGTCATATTCCTCTAGATTCATAAATTGTATAATTTATATATGTTCATACAAGCTTTTCTTGATTGAGCCAATCGTTAAATATTTGTAGACGTTACTGACTCCATTTTTGCCTCAACAGAAACGTGTAAGGCTGTAGATTATTGTAGGTTTCATAAAAGCAAAACAGAGGCAGGAAAGTAATTTGCTTACCTTGCTTACCAATGTAACTGATTGGGTACAAAGCCCAGTGTTTTGCTCACCACAGGCTGTTCCTAGAGCCTTGAAAGCCATCCGAAGTCCTGCCTCCCCAGATCTCCACACTTCCATGTTCTCAGCCAAACCCACAGTCAGTGCTGCTTGGTGGCACAGATAGGACATGGTTCTCATAGGAGCATCACTTCTCTGGTGCCCCCCACCCCGCCCCACAGCCCAGGCCCCAGGAAAAGTTTCAGCAGCCCCTTCCCCTTCTGGCCCCCTGGGGGCCTGGCACAACAGGGCACTCGACAAACAGTCCAGTGACACCACAGTGAGTCCTTCTGAACACACCCAGGTGAGCCTGGAACACAAAATTATTTTCTTTAAGTCAAATCAAACTCTTCCAAGCTCTCATCTCAGACGTGGCCAGGGGACCAGTCCTAACTATGAGCCCAGGATGATTCCAGGAAGCAGGAGCAAGAAGAGCGAGACCTTTAGTTAGCCCTTTAGGCAGCCACAGAGCGGGCAGCCTCCAGCAAACCACCATGCTTGGAATAACTGGTTATTCGGCGAAGCAGACTGCTTCTCATCCATGCCTGGAGATACACAAATGCATTCATACACATCTAAACGCTAGTGTGGGCCCAGAGGACACAAACTGGCAAGTCACACACACTGACACACACCCCGCCCCTCAGCACACCAGACACCCCCCCAAGGACATGCTGATGCACCCTATCAACTTGCACAGAGTGGCAGAAGCACAGCTACCTTGCTGAGGTACACTCACACACAAAGCCACAGATCCGCCTTCTCTGACACACTTCGTCATCCTCAGCCACAGGAACACACACACACAGAGGCATAGGCTGTGTCTGCACAGCAAACATGCACACACACACAGAGGACTGCACAG